>NW_017296722.1:47924-49813 GCF_001594075.2 Trachymyrmex cornetzi | reverse complement strand
AAATAGGAATAAGTTATCGCGCGCCAATCACGGCTCGCGGTGCGCGTGTCGCGCGTCGTGCCGGACTCGCGATGGGACTTCAGCTGCTCTGGTTAAGAATATGTTTAGTTTTGAAGTCTCTCATTGCGTTTAATATGTTTCTTTAGTTAATTCGTCGCCTTTGGATCGCCACGACCGCTTGAATCAATCCAAAAACAAGTAAATAGTGTCAATTAGCCGAGTTAGCGAGTACCGGCCGGGAGTCGGGAGGTAGCAGCGCGGACCACGGAGAGAGACTGCGCGGACCGCGGAGAAAGGCTTTAAATTTAATTCATTAATTACTTAAAAATTCTGCTAATTAAAGCAAAAGTAACTTGATTTCTCAATTCTAAATTAAGTCCGCATAAAGCATGCCGAGTTTTAAACCGGCACAAATAATATTTCAGGAAGAAAAGCCTATTTTTCGTTTTGGTCACGTGCGCCCAATTCCGGGAAATTTGCACTCCCCCTGCCTCCCGACTCGCGAGTGCCACCAAGCGACGCCTATATAAACGGGACGAAAACCGAGCCTAGCGTCATTTTTCCTTTGGCCAGTTCCAGACATAGGAAGTCATTTTTCCTTGAGCCGGCTAGTGCTTACAGTAGCGCGCGGTTCCTCCTACATTTCCTCGAGCCTTGAGCCGGCTGGCGCTTACAGTAGCGCACGGTTTCTCCTACTTTCTTTTGAGCCGGCTGGCGCTTACAGTAGCGCACGGTTCCTCCTACTTTCTTTTGAGCCGGCTGGTGTTTGCAGGAGCGCGCGGTTCTTCCCTCCATTACTACCAATCTCTCATTCACAAATTTCTTTTACAATAAGGACTATTAACCGCATTAACGACATAATAAAATTACTTTTCCGATAGAATGGCCAACCGCGTCAGTTTCAATGTAATCAGCGTGTCAATCAGATCTGTATTAAATAGAAATTCATCCTTTAATATGGCGTTATTTTCTGTTTTGCTTAATCCTCCTTCGTATCCTATCACTTAAAGGTATGAAGTGATGAAACGGCTCAATTGCTGGAAATAATAATAATAACAACGATAACGAATCTCTTGCTAAATGAACATTTTCCGATTTGACACTAAAGTCTCATTCATTATTGGAGTATTAAGCCTAATGGCGAGCTCAATAAAATTCTTAAATTACTCAATTGAATAAATTAACATGACGTTCTCATATAGAGAAAACTTTGAGTTCCAGTTGAAAGAATATTAATGAGTAACTTCAACTAAATTAGATCAAGATTTATAAGGGATTCCTACAGCATATACGATACGCCGGTGTTAGCGATCTCATGGTTTGCCGCTCGGCCTGAGTCGCGCGCATATTCTGATCATACCTCTCCCATTCTAATAAACACTCCGCCACTCTCCCAATCTTGTATCCTATGCACCGCCGCGCTGGACTGCTTTTCGCTCCCCACTCTGTATCCAGCAGCGACGCGGCCGCAAAATATAACGCAGGGATATTTATAAATATCAATATCGCACTCTTAAGTAATCGGTGACGGTGGCGGAACGCGGCAGAATTAAATTCGTAACATAATTGATAACAGCGGACCCGTATTGACCGGAATTCAATAATTCAGTAATTCAATAATTTGGAATCGTAAAAATAATTAAAAATAGTAATTGACAAGTTGCGCGATAGTTAGAAACGCAGAGAATTCCGCATAATGTTTTTGTTTCAATACGTTGCGGTGGGCGAGCCGAAACATAATTGGTAATCGGTGACAGCGGTGGAATATTACGCGAAGCCGCAGCAGCTTAATTCGATGATTTGGAAACGCGAAAATAATTAAAAATAGTAATCGGCCATTCGCGCGCTAGTTAGAAATCCAATAATTTCTTCTAAATGTCTTGTTCGAA
>NW_017296722.1:46534-47624 GCF_001594075.2 Trachymyrmex cornetzi | reverse complement strand
TAAAGAGCCTGTCAAAACGTAATGTAGAACATCGTCTGGTGCGATTTCGATGGTCACAGCGTTACTTGGAATTAGTTCCGTCGTTTGTGAAAAGAGGACTGTGTTTAATATACTTCTAGCATGATAGTCTGCCGGTGATAACTTTGATGTTGAAGTAAACCATTTGGTGCGAGGTATAGAAGTGCTGATCCACTTTGAACTCCGTTTTTTTGGACATGGTATTATTTTATTTAAATTAAGTAAAAGCTGACTTTCCGCGGATGCAACGTAAGAACTGTAAAACGGTACGTTGCAGTTGATCTTTTTCACATAAATATTGTTGACCTGATTATAAAAAAATGCAACACATGCAGTTGTAGCAGATTATGACATAAAATTAACTTTTCAATGCTTTAAAAACTTAAATATTTTTTTAATCCACTAACTTATATGAGCTATTTTTAATTCTACCTGTAATTTTTTCATAAATTCTTTTATGGATTCTTTTGGTCCACATACGACGTTGCTATTCTCGCTATTGTAGCACACTATTTCAATGTCCGCTGGACATATATTTCTAACATATTCATGATTGATATTGACAACCGCCATCGAGCTATGAATTATTTTTTCTTCAGCACATGCCAAACCGATAAAGTATGTTGATAAAATAGTTTGTTCCTGCACAACCAAGTTCACCAGCAGAATGACTAATTATGTAATCGGGAGTAATTCCTAAGGATGTTAGGAGATCTACTAAGCCAATCTACAAACATATATATATATATAATTTTATAGGTGGACACTTTATATATGTATAATTTCCATTATTGATGTAATAATAAAATATGATGAAACATATTCAGTTTCATTCTAGTTCTTATGGAGAATAACAACATTAGGGTGAGGAAAAAGGACATCTAAATAACTTTTGAACGGTTCGAGATGGAGTTTATAAGGATGCAAATGGCATAATAAAATCTATCATTTAATACAAAAAACGCCCATTTTAACACCTCCCGGGGAGGGCGGGGAAGAAGGGGGGTGGAAAAATCTTAAATTGTGCGTGGGATCGTGCAAATGTGTCTCACAGGGAAGACAGAGACCCACC
>NW_017296722.1:41290-43433 GCF_001594075.2 Trachymyrmex cornetzi | reverse complement strand
ACGTTGGCATTCCAAGAATGGATTTGAACACGGAGAAAACCCGCGAAACACAAGATTGTCATATAGGAAACACCCGTGAAAGCCTCAAGAATATTATGAAATATATATATTGAGTATGTACCCATTCCTGGCCATTGCGAACCTAAAGCTGAAAATATAAACCACACAGGTCTTTTCACGCCCTTACAATTTCGAAATTCCTTTATGGGATATTGTTGTAATGTATTCTGCAATATAGTGTACCCTCTCCATGGATGACCATTTATATTGTCTGCATGGATATCGTGTAATAAGCGAACATATTCTGCATCTATTGGATGATTAGCAATCTGTAATAATAATTTTTTTTTTAATTGGAACACAGTATCTGTAATTGTTCAAAGTAGTATCGAAATATTTTTGAAAAATCTACACTAACGTCGTTTAAAAACAATTTCACTGATTCTTCAGTGCGTCCAGATAATATGACAAGCCTGGGTAAGTCATCGTTTGGTGTTCCATTATTTATTTTTAGTTTATTATTCCACTTTAATAACGTGTGAGCGTTAGATCCTCCAAAACCGAAAGAATTAATACATATATAACCGTTTTTAAGTGGCAATGGTTTTTGTACTAAACAAATACTGTTATTTATCAAAGCATGTATATCTTTCCTTGGCGTTGTATAATTGATATTTGGTGGAACAGAATCAGTTTCGAATGCTATTATTACCTAATAGTTATAATAACAGTTATAATAACAGTTCTGAAGTATAAATTTGAATGAACTTGTAAAATGTCGATTAATTGTACATTATGTACATGAACAGTTTGATAAGTTAGTAACTTTTTGAAAGAAGACTATGTTAAAAAATAAATCAAATTTTGATAAAAAAGCAGTAATATATGAGAACTACTAATTTATCAAACTATATCAAACAAAAATAAATTTTATAATAATAGACAAAACCGAAAACAACATTTATTTTACCTTAGCAATCTGATTAAAACCACTCACAGGTTCAGAATGCCCGAGATTAGATTTCACGGAGCCGATCATTAATGGAGTTTCTCTATTTTTACAAAAAACATTATAGATAGCATTAATTTCTGGAGGATCGCCAGCTACGGTAGCGGTACCATGTGCTTCGACATAATCCAAACAAGATGTTGGTATTTTGCACTCCTTATAAAATTCTTTTAGTAAGGTATGTTGCATTCGAGATGAAGGATATGTTATTCCTTCTTCTTTGTAACCATCATTGTTTAATTTTGCATGGGGACATATAGCATAAATCCTCTTAGCATTTTTCGCTTTTTGAAGGTATACTACTGCAATTGTTTCGCTACGCGAATAACCGTTAGCAGCGGTATCAAATGGTCTGCAATAACCGTTGGGTGATAAAATACTTAAGAAGTATAGTAAGCATATTTGAACGTGCGTATAATGGATTATGTTTAAATCAAAATGATCATTTTCATGATATCTCCTAATATGGTATTGTTCAGTTTTTAAATATATTGTTATATATATAAAGAACCGTTTTTATTAGAAACGAAATTATATATTGTAATTTTTGTAAATGATTTTTTTGAATTTATTATTTGTAAATGAGAAATGGTTTGTGTGATTCTCTAAATGTCATGCCTATTGTATTACAAGGCTACCAAATTTTAATGAAAATACTATGTATAAATATTTAGATAATACCAAGTCGAGCGAAGTGCAGGTTCATTATGGAATAAAGACATAATTGTGCTGTTCCAATTATTGCGTCTTCGCATTTGCCTGACATGATACATTCATAACCAACGGCTAGAGCATGAAGACTAGAATTGCATGCTGTATCAATAGTATAAGATGGTCCTTTCAGATCGAAGCAATATGAAATCATATTTGCCGTTGCAGATTTGTGGTATCCAAAAACGTCTTGACCGCTTATCTAATTAATAACAAAAGATTTGCTGTTGCAATTTCCGTATATAAATAATACATTTAGTAGATTCAATTATTTCTTTGGTAAATATTTATTTTAGGTGACACCTTACCAATTTCGATGTCCTTTAGATATCTATGTTGTAGGGGAGAATGTCCTGAGTGATACTCTACAGGAATTAAGTGGGGGACAGCATTGATTTAGGAGATATAGTAAATTAAATTTCT
>NW_017296722.1:38974-40974 GCF_001594075.2 Trachymyrmex cornetzi | reverse complement strand
CATCTATATCTTTCCTTGGCGTTGTATAATTAATATTTAGTGGAACAAAACCAGTTTCGAATGCTATTTTTACCTAATAGTTATAATAACAGTTCTGGTGTAAATTTGACTAAATTTGTAAAATGTCGATTAATCATACATTATGTACATGGGCAGTTTGATAAGTGTCAGTAACTTTTTAAAAAAAGACTATGTTGAAAAATAAATCAAAGTGCATTGCGGAATAAGCATGTAAAATCTGCCCTTGCATCAATCGAGCTCAAATTGGTGTCATTAGTTGGCACTCCTGAGATGTAAAACTTCCCCAAATATTAGCCTTGAAATTGCATTTTTTGGGGGAGTTATGGAGGGGGAAAGCGAAATAAAAAAAGTGGTTTTCTTCGGAAACGACTGTATCAATTTTAATGAAAAAAATATATGTTGTAAACATCATTTAGATAAGATGAAAAATATTTTTTAAAATTTTTACGATGAAAACAAAATCATTAAAAAAAATTTTGAATTTTTTATGAATTTTTTTTTTGTGATATTTTTAAGTAACCACTTTTATACTTCATAAAAATAATCTGTAAACTCTCTACTTTAATATATATTTTTTTTAAATTGATCGAAGTGATGGAGCATGGTTAAAAAAAACAATAGCGCAACGCCGTGCCGA
This sequence comes from Trachymyrmex cornetzi, assembly GCF_001594075.2. Lineage (NCBI taxonomy): Eukaryota > Metazoa > Arthropoda > Insecta > Hymenoptera > Formicidae > Trachymyrmex > Trachymyrmex cornetzi. Next base: position 40,316 of record NW_017296722.1, on the reverse strand, counting down.
CTATGCGATCGCAGCCCCGGCGCGCTGCGGCGGCTGTTTCCATGGTACTATATACTAACCTTGTTGCAGTGTTGCAATATTCAATTGGCGAGTAAATTGATAGAGACAAAGATTGTATTATTGCCTACACATTTATTTAGTGAACATTATAATATAATAATGTATAATATTACATATTAAAAGTTATGCGTTTTGCGGGTTTTCACCGTGTCCAGATCCATTCTTGAGATGTCAACGTTTCGTGAACCTTGCAGTCCACTTCATCAGGGCGAGGGGCAGCCTGATACTGAGCTGTTCCTCCGGGCCGTTCCTTTTTATATTACGCTGCTTGTTGGGGTGGTGGGGATGGGTGGAAAGCAGTGTTGTGCAGTACCTAGGTACATGTACCTAGGTACATGTACCTAGGTACTGTAACTAGGTACAAATTTGTGTACCTAGTAACTGTACCGAGGTACTTTTTTTTCTGATACCTATACCTATACTTAGGTACCATTTCTTGTGTACCAGTACCTATATTTAGTTATTTTTCGGATCCACAACTGCTAAACTGAAAACTTATCATCTGAACGCAACGAACGCAACCATTGTGGTTGATTCACTGTGATCGGGGATCGGGGCCTACGGAGTTGGTAACAATGATGCGCAGCCCGAGAGAAGGTACACACATACGTACACTCAAGGACTTCGATTTTTTCCCTCGAGAATTTTTACAAATTTAGAAGTGACCACCTTTCTACATTAATGCTCACAGTCCCTGCGCGATTAACGATACGATTAAACCTAACGTCCGTGTACAACTAAATTCGATGGAAAAAAATTAAATTAAATTAAATTCATTATGTTTATTCATAATTTTTATTATTAAACAAAAAAATTATGTATGTATAAATAAAATATATGTATAATAACTTAATAATAACTTAATAAATATTACGTGCAGATACATGAAATATATTCATTATATTATCTAAGAAACAAGCTGTCGAAATTGCATTTTGACGTCAAAATAACGTTAGAAATGTCATTTTATCGCCAAAATGCAATTTATCCTCTCTTAAAATTGCCGTGTTATGTTTTTTTGATGCCTCTTTTCGTTGAGGCTGTTGTAGTCTTCCGATTTTGATGTGGTTTTGTATTCCAGGGTTTTTGGGGTCGCTGATCTCGAATCCGGTTTCAAAATTTACAAATTCAAAATGGCTGAACCAATATGGCGAACGGAAATATTATGGAAATCTTAAAGATCTTCCGATTACGGCCAAATTTCGTATAAGGGGGATTTAGGGGTCACTGATCTCAAATCCAAACTAAAAATTTGAAAATTCAAAATGGTTGAATCAATATG
>NW_017296722.1:37007-38697 GCF_001594075.2 Trachymyrmex cornetzi | reverse complement strand
GGAAATAAAGCATTAGAAAGTTTTCGGGGTTGTTGATGCTGAATCTGATTTTAGAATTTGAAAATTCAAAATGGCTGAATCAATATTGCGGACGGAAATGCTCAAAATTCTTAGATTGTAGTGAAATTTAGCAATTAAGGGTGTTCGGGGTCGTTAATTTCTGTTGAAATGTAGATTTTGGGGGTCGCCGATTTCGAGGACAAATGTTCGGAAGTGAGAACCATACAAAAAAATAAATTTGAGCCTAATTAAAATAGGGACGAAAGAAGAATACAGCTTTTACAACCGTAAACAAAAGAAAGAGTAATTTCAAATTGTATAGAATTGATTGATTTTAAAGTACATTGATTAGGTTTAAAAATAAAAAGAAAAAATAAATATTTTATACATGTATTCAAAACTTGAATAAGTATGTAAAATAATATAAAGAATAAGAGTCAACGAGTGATAAATAAGAAAAGTTGATAAAAATCAAGATAAAATCAGGGTCATGTGAGGTCAGCGCGCGCATGAAATGGGCTAGTTCATGTTAAAAATAAAAGTACTTATTAGATACCTTTAAGGCACATTTAAAATACCTGTACCTGTACCTAGGTATTTTACTTTTTTACTACCTGTACCTGTACTTCGGTACATTTTTTTAGAGTACCTGTACCTGTACCTAGGTATTGAAAATAGAGTACCTTGCACAACACTGGTGGAGAGAGGGAAGGGGTTGTGGGAGGGGAAAGAGGTGGTGGAATTGGTCGGTCTTCAATAACCGGGAGAATGTCTTCTATATCTTACATATTTCCATTAAGAACGTCTGCAGTTAGCCTATAAAACTTACAGTTCCCGAAGTTTACCACGAGGAGGTTGCAATACGTTTTTAAACTCCATATTCTCGGGGTGCTTTTTTAACGTAAGTCCCCTCGCCTCTCACTTTATGTATTTATCATCGGGGTGCTTTTTTACCGTAAACCCCCTCGCCTCTCACGTTATGTATTTATTAACAAAACTCTCACATTACAGAAGAGAATTAATTAATTCTTAATTATCGTCACTATCACTTTCAATGATTAGAATGGAATTATCTTTCTTAAATATATCGCTGATTAAATACATTTCTGATTGAGGCTGAAGAAAAAGGATGGTTTCGCCGAAAACTCCTTTTCAAAAATATTACATGTAATGATCTTTTGGATTTTCCAGAAATGAAGCAGACATGAACATTTTCTTTACCGGTTTGTATCAACTCTTTCAAACCGTGTCGTATTTGGTAGAGATGGTAGATAAAAATGGTAAATTAAATATAGAATATGTCAAGGATGAGAAAAATGTTGTTAAACTAAAAGTTCTATCCCGACATATTTCTCGTGCAACATATAGATGTTTCCTGAGATACAAACCAAAAAGTATCGATGTTTTCGGGTGACTCATTATGCATGTGAGTGTGCTAATAACAAACGAACAATTGGTTGTTGCTCCCATATTGCCGCAATAATATATTAATTTATCTCATGCAAGATATTTATCAAAAATTTTTAAATCGACAGAAATATATTTATATGCAATAAAAAAATTGATTTTTCTAAAATTTTACATCAGAATATAACCTTAATGGAAATATGTAATATTATATATTATTATATTATAATGTTCACTGAATAAATGTGTAGGCAATAATAAAATCTTTGTCTCTATCAATTTA
>NW_017296722.1:34121-36861 GCF_001594075.2 Trachymyrmex cornetzi | reverse complement strand
AAAAAAAATATATGTTAAAGTAGAGAGTTTACAGATTATTTTTATGAAGTATAAAAGTGGTCACTCAAAAATATCATCTCAAAAAAAATTCACAAAGAATTAAAAATTTTTTTTAATGGTTTTGTTTTCATCGTAAAAATTTCAAAAAATTTTTTCATCTTATCTAAACGATGTTTACAACATATATTTTGTCATTAAAATCAATACAGTCGTTTCCGAAGAAAATTACTTTTTTTATTTTGCTTTCCCCCTCCCTAACTCCCCAAAAAATGCAATTTCGAGGCTAATATTTGGGGAAGTTTTACATCTCAGAAGTATCAAATAATAACACCCATTTGAGCTCGATTAGTTCGCAGATTTTACATGCTTATTCCGCTATGCCCTTTTGGTAAAAAGGCAGCAATATATATATAAGAATTATTAATTTATCAAACTATATCAAATAAATATAAATTTTATAATAATAGACGAAATCGGAAACACTATTTTACCTTAGTAATCTGATTAAACTACTCGCAGATTCAGAATGCCCGAGAATAGATTTTACGGAGTGAAATTTAGTAATACATAGAGTAAAATTTAGTAGTACACAACTTTCCGAGATTTACCATATTCCTTTGGAAAGTCACACGCCCCGAAGCAGGGAGGAGATGGGATGAAAGTCGCTTCGCGTGGAAGTCGTACGCTCCTAAACAAGAGGGAGGTGGGGTGAAAGTCGCTTTGCGTGGAAATCGTACGCTCCTAAGCAGGGGGGGAGTCGTTTCGCGTGGAAATAGCGAACCCCTTGGCAGGGAGGAGGTGAGGTGAAAATCGCTTCGGGTGGAAAGTAGTATGCTATGACTTTTTATTATGAAACTTTAATTTACTATATCTTCTAAACCAATGCCGTCCCCCATTTCATTCTTATGGAATTACTCAGGACACTCTTCGCTACAATATATCAAAAGGCATTGAAATCGATGAAGTGTCATGGCTAAAATAAATATTTACCATTTCTTTGTACTGTATAACATTTTTATACATATATAATATAACATATAGCATAATATGTTACATATAAAAATAGTACAAAAAGATAACTGAATTTGTCTTACATGACACATGTCATATATTATGTATATTTTATAACATGGTACTTTCAAAGAAGGTACGATTTAGGTAAGTGGTTGTCTTCGTACTATTTTTATATGTCTTACAGCATGTTCCAAAAAGATTTATAACAAATTAATTTAATGGCGAAGGGTTAAATATGCAAAATAGATGCCTGGAACATCAAGTTACAGTTTCTAATGCTCATTTATATTTAAATCGATATAATTTTCCTCTGTGTATATATATATATATATACATATATATATATTTCTCCTCTATATGTATCTTTTTTTTACCTGAACGTTTTTATTAATAAACCTTTTTTGTGTTTCAATAGCAGATGACCCTATAATTACGGCAATATTTTTTCCTTGTAATGGCTTTGGATTGATCCCTGCATCGATAATTGCTTCATAAGAATGTTCCAATAACAATCTCGTCTCAGGTACAAGTGTGTGTGCTTGCTCAAAAGATAATCCAAAAAAATCCGCATCGAATTTTTCTATATTATTAACTGTTCCCATACGGCGTGGAAATTCCTCATGATCTAAAAATATATTCACATAAGGATTTTATGCTCTTTTATCATTTTGTATGAAACTTTAATTTGATATATACTTTTTTGTTGACAAATAAATAGTACAGTAGGAGTGGCATATACTATCTTAACCAAACAGGCGTAATTGTAAAAGTATAATGTATAACCATTAGAGTAATTATTATTTTAAGAACTTTTGAAATTTAATCGGCACATTCCCTAAAGTCGTTAAATATCTACAAAAAATAACACCAGATTTTTTCAAATTTTTTGAACACACACACACAATTTTAACCCACGCCATCGAGACATGGATATGCGGAAAAACACCTTTATGGACAAAATTCGGTCGACACTCTAATTCTTAACAAATTTTAAATTTTTTATTTTAATTTGTTCGATATTGAGTGAGCTAAAAACCCATTTTGCTTAAATTTTGATTACGATTCAAATAAAAAATTGCCGATCCGATATTCGTTATCATATAATTAAGTTTTTTTTGCTTTCTTTATTGGCAATTTTTACTTTGTTACCATAATCAAAACACATAAAATGGGCTTATGGCTTATTCAATTTCGAACAAATTAAAAACAAACTTTAAAATTGGTTAAGAATTAAAGCGTCGGCCAAATTTTGTTCACAAAGGTGTTTTTCCGCTATACCGTGTCCTAGTGGCACGGTAATTGTTCAAAAAATCTGAAAAATCTGATATTATTTCTTTGAGATACTGAACCATTTTAGGGAATGTCTTGATTAAATTTCCAAAATTGTTATAATAACAATCATCCTAATAATCATAAGTATGAATTAATCACCTATCTCCCATCGGTTATGATCTGCTCTTACAAGGTCAATTTTATTGAATAAATTTTCTCGTAATTGATTCATATTATCTGAATAAGGAAATCTACCAGCAATACCAGAAATAACGATTTCCTCACTGGAATCAATATCGTTCCACGATCTACATGTTTTTTTGTCATCCATGATTCTCATATACTCGGATAATCCAGAAAAATACTATGTATATTTATTTCATGCAAGGTTAAGTACATGGTTATTTTTCTGTCAACTGAGTTAAGTTAAAGTTAATTAAAATAAATAAAGAAA
>NW_017296722.1:31329-32837 GCF_001594075.2 Trachymyrmex cornetzi | reverse complement strand
ATCACGCCTTGGGTCTGGGAATAACCCCGGTGGAGGAATACCTACAGCTGTTTGTTGAGTCGGACGAGGATAGCCGACCCATCTATGGAGGGACGGATGGGACATTACGCCTTAAAGGAGAGAAGGACGACGGCGACTCGCCAACACCGGGCCCTTCCGATCTACAGAAGCGCCAGCAGTGCTCGTCTTCGGGCAGCAGACTGGGACCAAAGTCCTCCAAAGGAAACAACATGCCCCCACCTCCGGAGGCTAAAGCGTCAAAGGGTAGAAAGGAGGAGGAGAGAACCCCGGGAGAGGCTGGGCGGGCGGCGCCCTCCGCGGAATCGGAGGGGGATGGCCAATCTGTCTCTTCGAGGGGCTCGGGCGGACTGGTGGAATAATAAAGATGTCTGCTGCGGACAATACCAGTGTCCAACTGGGAAGCGGAGTTACGGACGACATCGGTGAGGGGTTTGCCTCTTCGGTGTCGTCCAGAAGCGGGGCCTCCCTGAGGGGGCCCCCGCGCATACGAACCAGGATAAAAAGGGGCAAGGCCCCCTCCGAGTCGTGTGTCATCTCATCTGGCGAGGACGCCGGCGTAAGGAAGGACTCGAACGAGCCCCCCAAGAAGAGGAGCACGGGGAACCCCAAAAACCCTTCCACCGCGCAAGGGTGGGACCGCAGGATCTCTCAGGGCCGGGGACGACCCCAGACAATCGGGCTGTACGTCGGGCGGGTGGAGGCCATTCGAATGGCAAACGAGGAGAAGAAGAGGAGCCTCCAACTTAAACGAGAGGCGATCGTCCGAACCTGAGGAAAAGACGACCTCTTCAGGAAATCGAAGATCGACCTTAAGAAAATCAAGGACGGAATGGAGGACGACACATCCGAGGATCTGGCCTTCAGGGTCACGGAGTGCCTAATGGAGGTCATCCGGATGTCGTGAACCTCCTCCAACCTCAAAGGCACGTACCAAAAGGCCCTCAAAGCTGCGGCAGCCATCTCCATGGGCTGCATGGAGATACTGAAGGAGCGCACGGAGCTCCAAGAGATCCGAATCCAGGCGGGGAAGATGCGCGCTCTCCGCAAAGAGATGGCGACCCCCCGCCATAGACTTGAGACGGAGCTGGAGGCCGAGAGACGAAAGGTGCGCGACGTAACAGTCGAAGCGGATCGGTACCGCAGGGAGTTGGCACAACTAAAGGCTAGCCTCTCGGATGGATCAGGGAGGAACCCCCCCCCGGGCTGGTCCACCGGCGAGAACGAACCTATGGACACCGACTCGGGCGAGGAGGGCAAGAAAGGGAGGAAGAAAGTAAACCTTCCCCCTGCTGAGGAGTGGCCCGTGGTCAGACGTCCTGCCCTACGGGGTAGTTGTCTAATACTGGAAGACCGCCCCGTTAGCATCGACATGAAAATTGTCGATATTAAGGGCAATATCAGAGCGGTGGGCGCCAACGACAGGGGAGCTCCTCCCGCCCCCAAGTCCTAAAGACTCCGATACGAGAGGATCCCGGGGACAACCCTTC
>NW_017296722.1:29653-30298 GCF_001594075.2 Trachymyrmex cornetzi | reverse complement strand
AAAATAACCAGTACGCCCAGGATTACCGTAGAATGGACTACCGTCAGAGTGGAGCTGTTGGCCGACAGAGGCTTACAGTGTCACAAATGCTGGGAGAGGGGCCACGTAGCCGCCAGATGCGTGAGCGATTCTGACAGAAGGGGCCTCTGCTACAGGTGCGGGGAGGCTGGCCACACCGCAAATAATTGCGGAAATGACGCGCTCTGTAAAGTCTGCACCGACAGGGGTGCCCCCGCGAGTCACAGATTTGGCGGCAAGGCGTGCCACTCCCCCTCGGGGCCTGTGCTGCAGCGTACTTTTACAATTTTCTGAAATAAAGTGATTTCAAGCAGTCTTTATAAGCTGACAGTGTAAAAATTAGCGGATTTAGAAGGTTGGAGCCATTGAGACTTTGATCAGTACCTCATAAAGTATACTTTCGCACAAGTTATTTCAATTTTAACGGGGATCACTTTTCCATATGATTAGTACGTGGTCCTTTACGATAGTGTCACTTAAGGAAACGTTAAGACGCTTGGACCTTTCTCTAAAGGGCGGCAAGTCGGAATTATTGCGGAGATTGTTCGAACACGATTCTACCGGTGGATGGAGACAGCTTACGAAAAAGATTCGAGAGGAAGAAGCCTCGAGATACGCGAGAGAAGC
>NW_017296722.1:24927-28782 GCF_001594075.2 Trachymyrmex cornetzi | reverse complement strand
CGATTGCAGGCCTGCCCGCAAAAGAAGAAAGTGAGTGTACCACAGAAGACGTCAGTACAAGTGGAATCCGTGACGCAGATCTCTAGTGTTGAAGAACAACAGACTGAAAAGACGATGCAGATTTCCAATATCATGGAACAACGAAGAAAAGACAACGAATTTCTTAAGGACACTAAGCTACAGATAAGTAAAGAAGGATTGACATATGACCGAGAGTACGAAACACAATTTGATACCGCGAGCTCTATCAGCCTAATAAAGTTAAAATTTGTTCCAACTAATCTAATTTCGGACGTTATAGATAGCCGTTACGAAGGAATAAATAGTTCCGCGTTAAAAATATTAAGGCACATCGTAGCTAAAATTTCAATTGAAGATCTTAGTACGGATAAAGCGATACTTAGAGTCGTACCCGATCACGCAATGAAAAGCGATTCGGTCTTAGGGAGAGACACGATTAAAATGTTAAATCTTACTCTAAATAAACAAACGGAAGAAAAACGCGAAAATACAGCTTGCGAAATATTATGTACGAACGGCGACGCGACAGATAACTTAAACGTGAATCCGGAATTATAGAGCAATGTACGCGGTAGACTTATGCAATTGTTTCGAACGGATTATCTACAATCGGAACGACCGACCGAGCCAGATGTCAAATCGAAACTTAAACTGCATGTCAAAGATAAACAGCCGTTTCACTTAAAGTCAGGAAGATTGTCGTACGCGGAAAAGACTCAGTTAAAAAAATTATAAGCGATTTACAAGACCGAGAAATCATACGTCCCGGAAATTCGGAATACGCGTCAAGAATAGTTTTAGTTAAGAAATGGTAAAACGCGCTTATATGCATTGATTATAGAGCATTAAATAAGATTACGGCTCGGGAAAATTACCCATTACCGATAATCGAGGAATAAATTAATGCATTGCGAGGGAAACGATATTTTTCGCTTCTCGATCTAAAAGACGGATTCCATCATATTCGTGTATCGTAGAATAGCATTAAGTATACGGCTTTTGTAACACCGTTCGGACAGTATGAGTATTTGAAAATGCCACTCGGGTTGAAGAACGTTCCTGCGCGGTTTCAACGGTTTGTAAATGAAATCCTACACGACTTGATAAAAAACGGAAACGTCGTCGTGTATATGGACGACTTTTTAATAACTACGGATACATTAGAAAAACATTTCGAGGTACTCAAACAAGTGTTCCATCTTTTAACACGAAACTTACTCGAACTACGTCTGGATAAGTGCCAATTTTTGTACAGTGAGATAGAATTTCTAGGGTACGTGGTGTCAAAAAAAAAGGCGCGCGTCCAAATAATTGCGGCATTAACGCTGTGCAAAATTTCCCTACCCCTAAAAACGTACGGAAGTGCAAAATTTTCTCGGACTAAGTTCGTATTTCAGGAAATTTATTAAGAATATCGCGGCTAATCCGCTGTATGCTTTGCTAAGTAAAGGGACAACATTCAAGTTTGGCCTAGAACAACTAAGTGCGTTCAAGCAGTTAAAAGGAAAATTAATAGAAGCTCCGACCTTATCCATTTACAGTCCGAACAGCGAAACGGAATTACATTGCGACGCGAGCACGCAGGGATTTGGCGCGGTACTTATGCAAAGATGACAAACGGTATCATCCGATCTTCTACTTTTCGAAAAGAATAAAGGAGGTAGAGGCTCGTTATCACAGCTATGAGTTGGAGACGCTAGCCATCATTTATACTCTTAGGCGATTCCGCATTTATTTGCAGGGTATTCCGTTCATGATAATGACAGACTGCAATGCACTAATTATGACATTAAATAAACAAAGTATAAATCCACGAATAGCTAGGTGGGTCCTAGAGCTACAAAATTATAATTATCGTACTTAACATCGACCGGGGACGAAAGTGACACATGTTGATGCTCTCAGTAGAATAAACAGTATTTTAGTCATTGAGGATAATACATTTAAATTCAATTTGTCAGTATGCCAGTCTCAAGACGCCGCGATTAGAGAGATAAAAACACGATTAGAAACGGAACAAGATAAAACATATGAAATGAGAAACAGCCTCGTATATTGCAAGAAAAAAAATAAGCTCTTGTTCTACGTGCCACATGCGATGGAACAAGAAATACTACACAAATATCATAACATCTAACTTGACCGATTATTGGCGTTCTTTATATTTATATGTTTGGGTTTTATTATTTCAACGTACTTAAAGAATGGATTAAATATCGCAAATTGATGTATAAGAACAATAATCGTGTAAGATTTTTAAGAATGTGTAGCAATAGAGGGATAATTCCGCCACATCTATACAGAGTCATTAAATGCACTCCCAAGCTCGACTTAAGGAACACTTATAGTAATAAGCCGAATATGGTTAGAAATGATTATATCAGGAAAATCTTAAGAATAAAAATGATGCATATTTGTCAATTGAACTTTCAGCAAGAAATAGATAAATACTTTCCATCTGGCTCGCATTGCTTCTAGGGGAATACCGATTAATATTTTAAATAAGTTTTTTGAGTTACAAGATAAAAAAATTTATGATTGGTTTATATTTGGTAGACAAAAGATTGACAAAAAGATTGCTTGGTTAACTCTTAAGGAGAGAAAGAGGAGGGTGAGAAATTTGGAACAAATTAAGTATTTTTGGAATGGATCTAGTACTTCTCGTGATTGTGACAATAACTCGATTAATAAACAACTGTTTTTTATAAAATAAGGGCTCCTTCATCTGAGAGCCAATACTTGGTTCAGGTTGTTTCAACGGATTTTTCAAGTACGAAATGCTCATTAACCTCTATTAGAGATAAATGGTTTATTAATTTATCATTTGTTTCCATCCCGAAGAGGATTCGTTGTTTGTTACAATTGGGAAATAATTTCTCATTACCGTGTCAACAAGGAAATAAATTAATTGTGGAATTCATTAAAAATGTTGAGTCTAATATCAATAAATTACAAAAATCTTTGCACAACACAGTTAGAAATAAATCTGTTTCTGTCATCAACTCTCTTCTTACTCTAAAACATAAAAAGTCTTTGCGAAGATAAATTACTTAAAACTTCTGATTAATTTAATAAAAGTCCACGAGTGGTCACAAATGGGGTCATGGTCACAAATAGGGACATTTACCTTACAACGGGATCTGAAATTTAGAATCAGATCTGATTGGACACAATTTTATCTTGTCAGATCTGCATTGCCAGAACTGATCAGATCCAGCCAGTCTTGCTAAGATATAATCTGATCTTACCAGATCTGATCATTGCTGTTGGGCAACATTGAATAGCAGATCCAATCAGATCCTTTCTGATCTAATGGGACATTATCAAAACACATAAGATCTTATGAGATATGAGCAGACTTTATGCATCACATTTTACTGGGTTTGAGCAGGTCCAGCCAGACATGCTAAGTTATAATTCGATCTGAACAGATTTGATCATTGCTATTGATCATATAATGAACAGCAGATCAAATCAGATCTCTTCCAATCTAAACAGATATTATCTGATCATATCAGATTTTTTAAGATATGAGCAGACTTACGCATCACATTTTACTGGATTTGAGCAGATTCAGCCAGGCACGTGTCATGTCCGGGGCGCGATCAGTCCTTCCGGACGCGGGGCCGTGTGGTTCCGGGAAAGACGGCTTGCGTTTTCTGCGCAGAGCGGGAGCAACAAAAAAGGAAAGAGAGAAAAAAAAATATTTTAGATACATGATTTTAAACAGTGTGCTGACTTAGGGAACGCTTTATTGAGTTCGCCTGTGTACAAAATTTTGGCACGTCCAATACTGTCCCATCACCGTCTCGACGCTAGTTACATGCGGCTGCG
>NW_017296722.1:23516-24817 GCF_001594075.2 Trachymyrmex cornetzi | reverse complement strand
CCAGGCAGTAATGATACTCGCGCTGGAGCCTTTTCAAGGTCTGGTCTCGCCCCGCGCGATGGGCCTTCGACATCTACAAGGGATGACGATATTGTAGTGCCCGTGCGACTAAAAAAAAAGGAACTGTAGAATAGAAAAGAATGGGAGATAACGGTTCGTAAACGACAGTGGGGTGAGATTTAGGCTAAGCGGTAGGGGGCTCGTCGTGAGCCCTTGCTCTCCGCTTGGAAGGCGGCCGGGGCTTGGCTTGAGCTACCGACGACCGATGCTAGGAAGCCTCGGCGGCCGTGAGAGGGGCCTGCCAAAGCGGTAACCTTAAGAGGTCTCAGCGGCTCTGAGAGGAGCCGGCGAGGTCGGATATGGTCAGGACGCCTCGGCGGCACTGAGAGGAGTCTGCCAAGGCGGGGTTAGGAAGTCGCCTCTACTACCGGGACGCCGTGGTGTGGACCTGTCGCCCTAGAGTGAAAGAAGCGTGGCACGGTTTTAATGTTCCTCGACGCGCGAGGTTTCCCTCTCTGGATTCGCGGAATAATTGAAATATTCGTATATGCGGACGGCACAGACCGGACACTAACAAGAAGGCACTTCCCGCCGACTAGAGTGTATGGGAAAGAGAAGGAAAGAAAAGAAAAGAGAAAAAAACGAAGTTAAAATAAGCGAAAGATTTACTACGAAATCTTTTATACAACTTTAATACAAAAAAAAATATTTTACAATTATCCGTTACTCTCCACTTTTTACCCTTTTACACATAGATAGCTTATTCGCGATAGATTCACATAAATAGATTACGCAATAATTAGCGGGATTATCGATCCGCTAATGACGGTCTCGATGGTGCAAATTTCCTCGATCTAAAAACCGACCGACGACGGAAATGCGACATAAAACTCACTTTGGTCTGGGATACTTCTCGGGTAATTATTGGCGATGCCCGTCCACCAAGCGTGACCCCAGGAGTTCGTCGATGCACGCACAACACAATAGAGTCTCACTACGGACCCTTCACAACTTGTGTTCTCTTCCTTTTTTCTTCTGCCTACTCGGTAGCGTGCGCTCGAATTCGTAGAGCGAGTTGTCGGAGAAAATTTCGCAAATTTCTTCCTACTTCAGAGAAAGGTTTCTAAATTCTCCGGGAAATTTCCACGAACTCTCTGGCAGTGATGCACATTTGGCTCCCTGGCAACACGGAAACCAGCCCCGCCACTTGTACCCCCACCAAGCAGACACCTACCGGCATCGAGTCGGCCGTCTTCGCCGCTGCGCGAGAGCGAGCGAGACAGCGAGAGACCGAGACCGGA
>NW_017296722.1:22343-22613 GCF_001594075.2 Trachymyrmex cornetzi | reverse complement strand
TCGATGCCGGTAGGTGTCTGCTTGGTGGGGGTACAAGTGGTGAGGCTGGTTTCCGTGTTGCCGGGGAGCCAAATGTGCATCACTGCTCTCTGGGCTCGCACCGGGTGTCGCTTATATAATATGGCAAGGAGTGATGCTGAGCGGCAGAGGGGGATGACCTGTCAACAGTCATGTTAGATTTGGAAATTATTCTAGAACATTCTATCGGATTCAATTTTGTTAATTTGGTCGTCTTAAAGGTTGAAATTTTTAGATCTGAATGTTGACAGG
>NW_017296722.1:19864-22001 GCF_001594075.2 Trachymyrmex cornetzi | reverse complement strand
CATCGTGGACACAAGGCTTTAGACAGAAAACAAACGTAAACTCGCAGCGCCATATCTTAACGTTTTCGAGTGCAAATGGGTTGAACGCAACCCACTTCATTCACGTTATCACTTATCAGTCTTGTTTCTTGCTAATTATCTATATTAATTCTTTCATCACTCATTCACAGTTCCGAAGAACCACTCAACCGAGGTGGACGTGTTCCCTCTCGTCTCGGGTGTTGAGTCACCTCGACTATATTTTTAAAAAGTATTGCCGGCTTGGACTGTGCCGTCGTATTCAATTTCGATAGTCCCTTTATCCGTCTTGGCGTGCGGCCGTGCGGCGTGGAAGCGTCGTAGCCGCAGACGTCCAGTGTTTGAAGGGGCGCCCCACCATTTTGATTGCATCATCCTTTATTTTACTCGCCCGGTTCGAGGTGACCGGTGCATCGCACTCCCAATTACGATTCGATTCAATTTGCGCAGACCTCAATGGCCCAGTATCAGCCTGCGTAGGCTGCGAGGCCAATAAAAAGAAGAAGAAGAAGAAGATCACTCATTCACATCAGAGTGAACATATTGTCACTGTGATATCATCTATCGCAGTATGCAGCAAAGATTACTCTATCGTCATTAGAAGATAATGTTGATAATCATTCAAATATTTTACAACTTAAGTTGAGATGTTTAAGATTTTATAAAACTACTACAGAACAATCTATTAAACGTTTGCCCTTGAAAGATAAATTTATAATTGAATTAGAGTTTCTTATACCAAAGATTGCATTAAGTAAAAGTGGTAATAGGCCGTCATTAACATATGTATGTGATAAATATAAAAATTTAGTTCCTAATGTTAACGATATTATAGCAGAATGGAATAAGTTACCGTATTACTTTTCCGAGGATGAAGTAAAAAACTTAAAGGAAGTACAAATTGAGTTATTTTGGTATCAAATTTCTGAAATAAAAGATTTTAATGATCAATACCTATTTGCAAATTTGTTCAGTTTGGCAAAAATAGTTTTATTCTTACCTCATTCCAATGCTCACGTAGAAAGAATTTTTTCGAAATGCAGTGATATAAAAACAAAAAAACGTAACGATTAAGTACTAAAACTATGTGTTCATTATTACGAATTAAAATGCAGATGGAAAATTTAAAAGTTAATGCTACTAACTACCCTTTAAGAGAGGAATTATTTAAAAAATACAATTCGAGTTACTATTATCGAGAGGAAGTAGAAATTCCCTCCACTAGTCAGCAAGATAATGATATATTATTAGACTCTGACTCTGATGATGATCATTTTTGATGAGATTTTTGTGACTTATGTTATCAAAGAGACTAAATTAATAATATTCTATTTTTATTTCTTTTCCGCATTTATATGTATTTATACTATATATATTAATGTATTTATACTATATGTTAAGATAGTATGTATATATTTATATATATGTAATTATACAAGTTTTGTTAATTTGAAAAAATATATTTATTTATATATGCGATACTTCCTTCATTTTCATCATCCTTTTCGCATATTTTTGAATTTTCGCGCCAATTTCCTTTTTTACTCTAGCATAGGAATTGTAGGGATTTTTTGTAACGTTGGTAGGAGTAAATGATATTTCCGTTTTAACCACACTGTTCGCAATGAGCTGCGATCACTAGTTTTTCTAAACGGAGTTGTTAGTATGGAGCGCTCGCTCTTTTCTTGTCAACGGTAACTACAACGGTTTTTGTTTTGTTGATTGGAAGGATTTAGTGCGCTTGCAGCTAGGATTTCGTAAAGTACTCTTGATCATAAGCGCGGTGCGAGATGCTTAATGAGACGGCTTAATAACGGTGCCGTTATTTTCGCGGATGCATTTGCAGATTTTAAATAAAATGCAATTTTTATTCTTTTATCTATTTACGCTGGATCAAGGGTACCCGAGGAACCTCGAGGTTTCCTACTGCTTGGATTTCAAGTTTTGTTGTCTGCAGTTTCATTACTGCTACTGCATTAATTTAGTTTTCGTGCAGTTAAATAATTCTTGTCGCGCAAGCGCAGCGCGTTTCGGTGCGGCGGTTGCTCGATCACGCGATGACCGCGTGATCGCGGTTCCCGATTGTGCCGCAATTTCGCGACGATTCGCGTTGTCATGG
>NW_017296722.1:17716-18785 GCF_001594075.2 Trachymyrmex cornetzi | reverse complement strand
GGAACACTATTGGTAGCATGCACTTATGACGACATGCTCGCAGCGCTGACAAACAATTTTGGAACACAGCCATGGTAACGTGTTGACGTCGCCGATCGTGACGTTTGCCACGTGCGAGTTATCAGGCGGACGTTACACATGCTAAGTTATAATTCGATCTTAACAGATTTGATCATTGTTGTTGATCATATAATGAACAGCAGATCAAATCAAATCTTTTCCAAACTAAACAGATATTATCTGATCACATCAGATCTCCTAAGGTATCGCACACCAGATCTTACCGAATCTGATCAGATCACGTTAGTAAAACTTATAAAAATTTCATTCTTTTATCACGATGAAAACAAAGTTTTTAGAAGATCTCTACTAACGAGATGTCAATACAGTAGCAAATTTAAAATGACCTTTGAAAGTTTTTTATGAAACATCTTAAAAATGTTTCTTAAAAAATAGACTATACCTAAAAAAATCAAATCATAAAAATGAAGAAGGTCAAGCCATGTTCAAAAAAAGTCCTCTCAAAAATTTAGACCTTTAAATCTTTAAATGATTTAAACCTGTAAAAATTTAAATGATTATCTAATATATAATAATTTAAAGTGAACATACATAAAGCGTATTCACAAAAATGTAAACCTTTAAAAATTAAACTTTTATCTGATAATATATTATTTCACAATATATATATATTACCATGACAAGTAACTGACGTGTTATTAAAGGTGAAAGTTTAAAATAAACATACATCAAGTGTATCCTCAAAAATTGAAACTTTTAACAATTTCAATGATTATCTAATAATTACCATGAAACGTAATTTATATATTATTCAAGGTCCTAGTTCAAAGTGAACATACATAAAGCGTATTCTCAAAAATATAAACCTTTAAAAATTTAAATGATTATCTGATGATATATTAGATGTTAAACTTAATTCCTGCCGTTTTTTCATCTGCAAAATTGATTTGTTTCGAAGGGAAGATGAATGAATACCTTAATCAAAGTAATTTCCTCCATTTTCTACTACTTTTTCCCATCTCTCTGGCAACAGGACAATCCCACGACG
>NW_017296722.1:16467-17637 GCF_001594075.2 Trachymyrmex cornetzi | reverse complement strand
GTGTGTCCGTAAGTGCGTGTTGCATCGATCGGAAGAGATGGTAATCCGACGGTGCCAAGTCTGGAAAGTACGCTGGATGCGGGAGAACTTCCCATTCAAGCTCTAGAAGTGCCTGTTTCACGCTTTTCACGACATGCGGTCGAGCGTTATCATGCAACAAAATGACTTTGCGTCGATTGTTGGCTACGGATGATCTTTTTTGCATCAATTCGTCACTTAATCGGCCTTTGGAGTAACGTTTAACTGTTTCGACAATTCTAAAAGCGTTTGAGCTGGATTCTTATCAATTCTTGCAGCTCGACATCTTCAAATTTTTTCGGCTGTCCTGGACGTTCTTTGTCTCTCACATCAAAATCACCTTTTCGGAAGCGTTCAAACCAAACTCTACATGTTCTTTCCGATGGAGTTTCATCACCATACACTTCGGATAATAAGCGATGCGTTTCAGCTGCGGTTTTCTTGAGGTCGAAGTAGTGAAGAAGCACACGTCGGAAAAACAGCTTATCGCGATTCATTTTCAATCGATTAAAAAATCTCTTTGGCGTCGAGAAATCTAACCTGTGAGGATTGAATCACTTTCAGCGATGTTTAAACTACAAAAGACATATGACTTCATCGTCGAAACTCGCCAGCGTTGGACCCAGCACCCTCTAATAGCGAGCGGCAGGAATTAAGTTTAACACCTAATATTACCATAACAAGTAACTGATATATTATTAAAGGTGCCATATCAAAGTTAATATCAAGTGTATCCTCAAAAATATCAACCTTTCAATATGTAAATGATTATCTGACGATATATATTACCATGACAAGTAACTGATATATTATTGAAGGTGCCAGTTCAAAGTGAACATACATAAAGTGTAAATATATCTAAATTTATTTAATATATTCTCATGAAAAGTAACTCATATGTTATTAAAAGTGCGAGTTCAGAACGAACATACATACATACATACATACATACATACAAGTAAAACAGATTACAATTTAATTATAAAAAAATAAGTGCGATATGTTATTCTTCGTGCACAAAATATAAAATCGTTTATTGAGATTTGACTTAAAATTTATACTAGCCCGTACAATGAAAAATAATTGCTTGCAATTCCAGAGTACCAATTTGTTAATGACTCGGAAAAAGAACATGGCGGCCTGCTTTCAAAA
>NW_017296722.1:15590-16445 GCF_001594075.2 Trachymyrmex cornetzi | reverse complement strand
TAGAAATAATATCGAAGCTTTTACAGAGTAATTGAGAGAATGGGTGGAATGAAGGCACAACTCTACTTAGACCCTTTATCAGGAAATTGGCTTTTTTATAAAATATCATTCGTAGTAGAGAAATATCGTAACATGTAACTTCTTAAGGACATTACATAAATTTATTTAATGCTCCACCCGTTTATATATTAAATCAAGATTTTGTAATTAGACCTTTATTCCGTCCATCCCTTCAATAATGACACCACTTGAAGTACGAAAAGTATCATATTAGAACGGTACTTTCTAATGTTCTAAAACGAAGTGAATATATATTATGTCGAATAATTAGTACAGTTTTTAACCGTATAGCTTCTTTGTACCTGACCCGAAAATTGATATATCTTACTTGTCATGATAACATACGAGGTGTGATCAAAAAGTAAGGTGACTTTTTGAATTTCGCGCGCTCTGTACACTCTAATTTCAAAATTTTTTTGTTGTTGTGTTGGTACACTCGTCACAATCATATGTTCACAGTTTTGACTATATAGCATGTGTTGTTTTTATGTGAGAGGCATAAAGGTTAGACTCGTGTTTGCGTGCTCGGCTATTTTTTGCTGTTGAAAATAATGGAGCAGAGAGTTTGTATTAATTTTTGTGTAAAAAATGGTATTAAGTGTTCAAAAACTCTTGAAATGTTGACAGTGGCGTACGGTGAGTCAACTTTGAGCAAAAAAAATGTTTATAAATGGTATAAGTTATTCCAAGAGGGCCGAGAAAATGTTAACGATGAACCTCGCTCTGGACGCCCCAGCACGTCAAAAACCGACGAAAATGTTCAGGAAGTGAAAGAAATTGTGTTGAAAAATCGTC
>NW_017296722.1:11845-15281 GCF_001594075.2 Trachymyrmex cornetzi | reverse complement strand
GGCAATACCCAAAAGTGCATTTCAGAAGTGTTTTGACGACTGGAAAAAGCGCTGGCACAAGTGCATTGTATCAGAGGGGGATTATTTTGAAGGGGATAATTTTGGATGAATAAATGAATATTTTTTTATAAAAATGAAAAGTCACCTTACTTTTTGATCACACCTCGTATATTGTTAGATAATTATTTAAACTGTGAACTGGCACCTTTATTAATATATCAGTTACTTGTCATGGTAATATATAATCAGATAATCATTTAAATTTTTAAAGGTTTATATTTTTCAGGATACACTTTATATGTACGTTCACTTCGATCTGGCACCTTCGATAATATATCAAATAGTTGTTATGGTAATATACTATCAGATATAATTGTTAAAAGCTTTAATTTTTGAGGATACACTTGATGTATGTTCACTTTGAAATGGCACCTTTAATAATATATCAGTTACTTGTCATGATAATATATTATTACATAATCATTTAATTTTATAATTTATGTATGTTCACTTTGAACTGGCACCTTTAATAATATATCAGTTACTTGTCATAGTAATGTATTATCAGATAATCACTTATATTTTTAAAGGTTTACATTTTTGAGAATACGCTTTGTGTATGTTCACTTTGAACTGGGACTTTGAATAATATATCAGTTACTTTTTATGATAATATATATTGTTACATAATCATTTCAATTTTGAAAGGTTTACATTTTTGAAGATCTACTTTCATTTTTTAACATGGCCTGACTTTTCATTGTAATGATAGTTTTAGGCTATATTACATACTTTTCAGAGTACAGATATACGGGGCAGCTTTCTAGTAATGCAAGTATCACAAATGTATATATTTTCGATTCTTATAACGTAACCTTCTATAAGCTACAATTCATGCAATACAGTTAGAAAAAATTGAAACATATAGGGGAGACCAGGGACAAAAGTAACACGGGACAATAGTAACATCGTCAATATTTTTGAAACTATACCAGATATACGTATTTGGGCGCGTGGTAAAATTCTATAAACAGATAGGCATTAAATCGTTCGTTACAAGCTGATTTTCGCGAAACGTGCACGAGTGCAGAAGCAGAAATTACTTTTTTCATGCATCAAGTAACTTTTATTGCGTGCACAAAATTCAAAATATTTTTTTTTTATAACAAAGGTATAATGTATTATCTTAATATGTTTGAATGATTATCTGTGTTAATGTTTTTCACATTTGAATAGATTTTTATCTAGGTTTTTATTTAAAAAATTTACTATGAATCATATATAAAATACCATTAAGGGACAATAGTAACATTGATGCCTAGAGTCAGTTATTCAATTTTATACTGTAAAATCTGTATTTTGTAAGGACTGTTACTTCGGCTTACTTAATAGCATTATCAGCGACTTTTTTATACTTGGCGAATACTTTTTGCAATCGAACCATGGCGTATATCCAGGATTTATTTTTTGACAATTACATCTATTCATTGTTATAATACTTTTTGCAATCGAACCATGGCGTATATCCAGGATTTATTTTTTGAGAACTACATCTATTCATTGTTGGATACTCAGCGATATTTGAATGTTTGGCGTAAATCCAGGATCTACCTTCCGTCGATTACATAACTGAAATCAGGCGTGAACAACATTTTTAATAATTTTCATTATACTTCTATAATTAGTGATCTATGTTAATCTATT
This sequence comes from Trachymyrmex cornetzi, assembly GCF_001594075.2. Taxonomy (NCBI): domain Eukaryota; kingdom Metazoa; phylum Arthropoda; class Insecta; order Hymenoptera; family Formicidae; genus Trachymyrmex; species Trachymyrmex cornetzi. Next base: position 13,577 of record NW_017296722.1, on the reverse strand, counting down.
GTAGTCAATCGCTTTCATATACATACTCGTTTATAACTTTGAAAACGAAGGTGATCGAAACGTTAGTTGATGTAGACATATTTTTAATTTGATGTAGACATATTTTTAGTTTGATTTTTTAGCTTTAAGTGATGTACCGAACCATGGAGGCGGGAGCGTATACTTCACGACTTGGGTGCACCCTGATGGAGTACCAGGTAAGTGGTTCCGAGGTATGCTCGATGTGGTTTTGCAGAAGTGCTGAATAGAGGAAGTTTTTTAGCAGGTAGGCGATGATGTCCGCTATCCTTCCTTATAAGAAGGACGCAGACTCATCGAATCCTGCACAATCAGGAGACCGGCTCCTGGGTGTCTTCCCCTCATCCGGTTAGGTTCTCTTTCGGGAACATCCCGACTGAGGAAAAAAAATATATATTCATACAATATTAAAAATTTATTCTGTAGCAATCGAAATAAATATTAAAGATCGTTCTAAAATCGGGGAGACGAAAAAAATATGGTTAGTTCTCACAAGAATGGGTAATGGAGGGACCCATTTTTATTTTAAGTATATTTATAATGACACGCGCTACATCAACTGGGACGTAATGTCAGCTTTATAACGACAGGTTGCGATAATGACCATCAGTACACATCCACTAGAAATCTGTACATACAATTTTTTTTATTTATTTATCGACCAGTTTATAACCGTTTTATTTTAAATATATGCTTGTCACTTTTTAATTATAACATTGAGAATGATCCAATCGGGCTCGAAATACCGTTTGTTATTTTTAATTTGTCTTAATTCTTTATAATTATATGGAAACTTTGGATAGCCTTTTCATTATATTTCGGTAACTTTTACTTAATTTTATTCCTTTTTTCAATCTGGAACTATTACTTACTAACATACACCTGCGGCATAAGATACTTGTCTTCCCATTACATTTCTTACAATCTTCGGAAGGTTTAGCAGTCACCCATCTCACGTTAAGAAGTTATTAAATATCAATTCCGATGACGCTGACCGTTACATATATTGTCAAGGTAATGACCCTTAGTGATCATCGAAGGACAATTCACCTTCAATGACCTTGACCCTCCCACACATTATGAAGATCATCACACCGAACAATCTTCGGAAGATTGTAGCAGTTGCCCATCACGCATTACAAAGCTATCCAATACTCCAAAAATTAAAATGACCCTGACTCATACCTCCCACATATTATGAAGGTCAGCACACCGAATAACCTTCAGAAGGTTGTAGCATTCACCCATCACGCGTTACGAAGTTATCCAAAAAAATTAATACGACCTTGACTCACATTGTCAAGATCGCGACCCTGAGTGACCATCGGACATTTTCAGCAGGCGAGGGTAAGAAAAGACGAAAGAGGATGAGAGAAGACGAAATAGAATGATAGAGCGAAAAAGAGGGGTATGGCGGGGATGGGTGGTGGGGGTGGAGGAGGATACTCCAATAAAATGGACAATTCACCTCTGATGACCCTGACCCTCCCACATATTATGAAGGTCAGCACACCGAACAACCTTTGGAAAGTTGTAACAGTCAACCATCACGCGTTACGAAGTTATCCAAAAAAATTAATACGACTTTGACTCACATTGTCAAGATCACGACCCTGAGTGACCATCGAACACTTTCAGCAAGCGAGGGTAAGAAAAGACGAAAGGAGGTGAGAGAGGATGAAATAGAGTGAGATAGAATGAAAAAGAGAGGAGT
>NW_017296722.1:8567-11820 GCF_001594075.2 Trachymyrmex cornetzi | reverse complement strand
GGTCAAAGTTGGGAAAGGTGTGAGTGGAAGGTGAAGAGAGGTGCACCTCTGTCCGTGACCTTGGGCAGAGAAGGAGACGTTATTGAATTTTTCACGAAAATCATCACATTTTGACCACTTGCATGTCCAGAACGGCTTGACCAATTTTTATTTTTTTTTTGGCTCAAATTACTCGTGGCGATGCCGCCTCTAGGATATGTCACGTGCGATTCAAAATTTTTTATGTTTTTGTACCTCCAAAAATGGACTTTGGTGGCTCAGGATAAAAGACTTGTGGTGTCTTTATGTCTTTTCGCTTTTTTTTTTAAATGGCCGGAGACACTACCGCGTCTCCTGATACTATTAGAATACTATAATCAATAGGCTCCAAAGAAAATTCTAAGAATAATGAAACCACTTGAGCCAAACACTAGTTATATTAATGTGTATTTTTATATCATATTATATGTATATCATTTATTAAAAACGAGTAAAGACATGTAAACGTTTCGACCTATGGTCAAAGTCCTCTTCAGTACAATCTACATATAATCGTTCGTATTTAAAATCTAATATAAAATCTAATATAAAACAGAAAAATTGTGGTGATAATATCCGAAATAATCTTGGCCATAGGATTAATAAGTCAACTAAAAGATAAAAATTTTTTCTCATTTTAAACCAACTATAGTAACGGTTATTAATTTAAAAAGTTAGCATAAAATTGTACAAAGAAAATTAACAAGAAACATGACTAATCAGATTAAACTATATCCATGGAGTTCATCGCACATGTTCCATTAAATTGTTCAATTTACTATATAAAAATAAAAACAATTAAAAATTAAAAATAATTAAATCAATATGAATAACTTCCACAATTTAAACTTAGGTTATTTACATGAAACTAACACAAGAATATTCAACACGACATGACTGTTCAGTAGACCGATATAAAATGAAAATGAGAGAACAAAAATAATAAATAATCTAAGTCAAATAATAAAGATTGGAAACATTACTTACTTGGAAACATTATTTAAAATTTCATAGTCGTAAACATAAGTATTAATAAGCATATTAACTTTCTTATGAAATTAGAACTTTCAGATGCCTTTGATTTTCGTAAATTTCTCCAACAAGAGTGATGCTATTTAAATTTAAATATCACGAATGTTCTTCCTCTTAATATTTTCAACATTTTTTCACGATTACAATCTATTTATTTAAAAAACTACATAATACATAATCTCATAGATTAGATAGAAAATTTATATGGTTAATTCATATTAAGGAAGATCAAGAGATGAGGAATATAAATGATATTAATTATTATTTTGTGACAAAAAAATATACCGAATCTGTGAATAGTACTGATATTCTACGTACTTCTTCTAATAAATTTGTTTTTAATGTTCCGAATTTGAATAATATTGAAGACGTTATTGAAACCAACTTAATTGCTGAAGATTATAAAGATATTTCATATAAGATTACTGAGATCAATGGTCAATGGTTTAAGAATATCAGTAGCATTTCAATCAGAAATAAAATATTTCCGTTATTAGAAAACATTAAAAAAGTTCCTAATTATACTAACATTGAAAATGTAATCATGTCTTTATTTTCATCAACAAAAATTTTTTTAAAAGATAATCCTAATATTATTTTTACACGTGCGAACAAAGGCAATGTAGTTGTAGACAAACAAGAATATATTCAGAAGATGAAAATATTATTCCAGGAAGGTTTAAATTTACATAATGATATATTTTCTCTTCATTCGTTGTATGATGATTTATTTTCAAAGACGTAATGTTTCCAATCTTTATTATTTGATAATAAACTATATATCATGTCTATATGAGCCAACATAGGATATTCGTGTGTGAAACTTTTTATTCAACGAATTTACAAAGATTAAACGTTTTGACCCTACTTTCGGGTCCTCATCAGTACATATATAGTGAGCTCGCTTATTAGTATAATAAATTTAACCTACATTGAAGAATGTATCCATTGTGTATCCATCAAATTGTCAGATTTGCTATATAAAACATTTATAATCTTATTAAATATTCTATTTTGTGATTTTAAGGACAATTTTTTCTGAATAAATAATATGTTAAATAAATAATATGTTAATAACTCTCGAAATTTCAATAAATATATATCAAACAAGGCAATGAGAGTACGGCGCGGTAATTGGTGCGCAAATAATAAGTTAAATCAATAATGATACTATTTTACATAAATGTATTTAAGAAAACACCTATGTTCACAAAATTCGTACATTTCGGCCAACATTTTGGGCCATCCTCAGCGCAATATACATACAAGTTTTTTCACAATCCAACATAAAGATTTCCTTGCAAACTCAGCCACAGATCGAGTACCCGCTCTGATGCAAATTTATATCCAATCAATTTGTTACCATGACAAAAATGTAATGTAAAATTACATATCCTACGATGGATTTAATCTTATTAAATAAGTTCAATATTCAAATCAAAAAGAAACAAATTACAAAGAGAAAAAAACTCACCTGCAGGTAAGAATGCAAGAAAAAATTCCTTATATATAACAATGATTAATCTTATTAACAAATTAAATGTGGAATTAAATCACGAAGATGTTATCGTTATGAAAGTCAGAATCGTTAAGAAATAGCATACATGTCATGATATTATGTCAACAAACAGAAAGAAGAACACTAAAGCCTAATTTACATATAACAAACTCGATACATTATTGAAAACAACACCAAAATGAAAAGTGTAATACATTAGTAACTCAAAGATTGTTAATAACATCCAAATACGCATTATTTAAGTAATCAGTATCAGACTGCAAATTCAAGCCATTTTTTTGTAATTTAATGTAAATCATTTCAGAAGTCAGACGTTTGCTAAAAAATCTCTCTGTATCCAAAATTCTAACATTTGACCAATCAAATTCATGATTATAATCCAACCTATGTCCTGTAATAACCGATTGTGTGGTCGTGTTTCTATTAATATGGTTTTTATATTCTAAAATCCTAGTTTGTAATTTTCTACCCGTTTGACCGACATAGGTAGCATCACAATCATCAGGGAATGGAAAGTTACTTTTTAAAAGTAACAAGTTACAGTTACTCGTTACCGAGTAGGAAAAGTAACAAGTTACCGTTACAAGTTACCGATTTTTAAAAGTAACTCGTTACAGTTACCGTTACTTGAGAAAGTAACTTTTCGTTACTTTTCCGTTACTTTTTTTTAAATCGACGACCAAC
>NW_017296722.1:6400-8029 GCF_001594075.2 Trachymyrmex cornetzi | reverse complement strand
ACCAAAAAAGTAACTTGTAACTGTAACTTCGTTACAAGTAACGAGTTACTTCCATTCCCTGACAATCATTACATGCAATCTGATACACAACGTCTCTTTTTGAGTTAATCGGAATTATATCTTTGTGAATCTTAACATATCTATTCAATTTATTAAGACTATAGAAAGATAATCTGATGTTCAGATTCTTAACAATATTCATAAATTTGTTAGAAATTAACGGAATGTAAGGCAAAGTAATCCACGGTTTAATTTCGTCCTTTGTGTCATTAGAATTCACATTGTTCTGTTTCCTCATTTGATTCGAAAAGAGTGATTTTAGACGTAAATTAATTGTCTTGAAAATAAAATTTAACGGATAATCATTATTTAGTAACATATCAAACACAAAAAGAATATTCTTCTGATGAAATCTCGGATGCGATAAGAAAAAAACCCGATCTATCATTCCAAAAACTTTTTCTGAATTTTTTCTGAATTTGAGGAAAAATTTTTTTTAATTTTTTTAAAAAAGTAATGAAATGTTTTATGTTGCTTACATGTATCATTCTCTAGAAACGTTCACAAGTCTCATCATCCATAACTCCACTATCGGCTTAGTAATGTCACTGTACAAACGATATTTTATGAAATATATTGGGTATGGGAATAAGTTTCCGTCCTTTTGAAAAGAAAAAGATGTGTTTATTTAAACAAATCTATATAAGTTCATTCAAAGTATGCTCCTTCGGAAGCGACAACTTTCTCCCACTTTTCCGGTAATAAACGGATTCCTCGAATGAAAAAATCTGGTTCTTTTGAAGCGATCCATTCACCAAGCCATTTTTTGATACCTTCATAAGAATTGAATCGTTCTCCAGAAAGGGCCGACTGCATGGATCCGAACAAATGGAAATCTGAAGGAGCAATGTCCGGTGAATACGGCGGGTGGGGCAGAATTTTTCATTTTACTTCCAAGTATTTCTTGACCGGTTTTGCAACGTGTGGCCTAGCGTTGTCATGTAACAGAAACAGCTTGTTGTGCCTATTGTCCCATTCCGGTCGTTTTTCTTTCAAAGCTTGGTTTAAACGTATCAGTTGTAGTCGATAACGATCGCCACTGATGGTTTCGGACAGTTTGAGCAGCTCATAATATATAACACCTCTCTGATCCCACCAGATGCACAACATAATCTTCGAAGCATGGATATTTCGTTTTGGCGTTGATGGACCTGGTTCACCTGGCATCACCCATGCTTTCAAGCGTTTAGGGTTATCGTAGTAGATCCATTTTTCATCGCCAGTTACGATACGATGTAGAAAACCCTTCCTTTGTTGTCGTTGACGAAGCATCTCGCAGATGACCAAACGTCTTTCCATGTCTCTCTCTTTCAATTTGTATGGCTCCCAATTTCCTTCTTTTTGCACCATTCCCATTGCGTGTAGACGTTTTCCAACAGTGGATCTATCAACATTTAACTCTTTTGACAACCTATCGAGCGATAAACATGAGTCTTCTTCGAGTAATGCTTGCAATTCTGCATCTTCAAATTTTTTCGGTGTACCTTCGCGTTCTTTGTCACGCACGTCAAAATCACCACTGTTGAATCGCCGAAACCATTCTTTACAACTGGTTTTCGATGGAGCATG
>NW_017296722.1:4629-6116 GCF_001594075.2 Trachymyrmex cornetzi | reverse complement strand
TATTTTGTATTTTAAAATAATATTTTGTATTTAAAATACAAATTTTAAAAGTATTTTGCATTTTGTATTTCAAATTGAAAAATCGAAAGTATTTTGCATCTTGTATTTCAAATATTAAGATTGTCAGTATTTTGTATCTTATATTTAAAATACTAAGATTGCTAGTATTTTGTATTTCAAATACTTTAATGATGTATTTTGCCCAGCCCTGATTATAGCTCTTTTAGACATTCTAGTCGCTCATTGGATATAAACAAAAAAAAATTGTCAAAATTGCGAAATTGTAGTACTTTTCAACTCAATTATAATATAGTCCGCTCGACTCGCTCACGAGCGCTTTGTCAAAACTTATCCATTCTGTACATACTGTTACATTCCGATAAAATCCTCTCTTTCGTTATTATAAATATATGATTTATACCTTATTTTTATCTTATCTCTAGATTAGTATTTCGTCTTGGTCTTGATATTTCGTCCCTATTTTATCTTTATTTCGAAACTGAAAATTCCTTTTCTCTTTTATAGGGGGATATATTTAGTTCCTTTATTTAAACATTTCAAATCAATAGATAGATCACGTTATGTATCTATATGCGTCACACAGATTATCTACTCTAAAGAATGTCTAAGAATATCCCACGATCTTTTTCAAAGAAGGCTTTCTATATAAAATAATAAATAAAAGCGTATATTTTAACATTATATTAGTGATAATGTACATTACATTAGCGTTTACCCCGGATCTACAATAGGTGTTTTAAGCCTTAAGTCGTAAGAAATTGACCAATTACAGTCGAATCCGAGAAGAATAAGCGACTGTGATTCGCCCATTTCTTATGGCTTAAGGCTTAAAACCCTATTGTAGATCCGGACTTAGTAATTAAGCAATTAACAGCAAAATAGAAATCTTCCTGAATGCGAGGACGAATACCTTTTTTTCCTTTTTTTTTTCTTTCTTCCAATAAAATTAAACTAATTTTAGATATATAATTCAGAATGTAATAGATTCGCCTCGCATAAGGATGTTAGTTAAGGAAAATCAAATTTTTATAAATTATTAAAACTCTCAACTATTACCTACTAAGATTAAACCTGTAGAATGGGGAGTAGGGCTTACGCGGAGCCTTGCTGCCTTATCTTAAGGAAACAAGCGCGAGTATAGGTTCTACCAAATTTTGAGGAGTATTGATTAGTCTTGAAAGGACACTCCTACATTCATTTCCAAAATATAAAAGGAGCTGCCAAAAGCAGTCGTCAGTTCAGTTATACATTCAGTTTTTATACAGTCAGTCATTCTTTCGTTCAATTATACATTCAGTTTTTATACAGTCAGTCATTCTTTCGTTCAGTTATATAATACATTCAGTTTCTATACAGTGTAACCGTACTCGCAAGCAACGGCACAACTTCGTCGCGTGTTCTTCGTATTCCTCTTACGCAAAAGTATCTCCTTTCTCTCGGTAACTGAATTTTGCGATAGCCAGGCG
>NW_017296722.1:0-1218 GCF_001594075.2 Trachymyrmex cornetzi | reverse complement strand
TTTGCAGGAGTTATTGGGTCATTATATGTAACTATTTGGCATAATAAAAGTTTCAAAAATCGAGGTACCGAAAACGGGCATTTTCTGCGGAGGTTCTTTGTCGGAGGGCGAGTGAGATAGGCTACAAGAATAACATACGCGAGGATATAATAATAAAAACAAGTATATTTGGAAAAAGATGATAAAGTAAGACTAATGACATCGGCGACGTAATTACAAGTGATCTCCGGAGCTTCGCTCCTTTGCGCTACTCTATACTCTCGGTACTCGCACAGAGTCGCCAACTTATCTTTAACGCCGAACGCCGGTCATACGCTACAGTACGAGCCCCTCGGTTCCCCGCGATAACTTCCGACGGTGTCAAACGCCCTTCTCAACCGGCAACAACCCGTACCCGCTGTATCACCAGCCTCCCGACACGCAACACCAGCGCGGCCGGCGTCACGGCGAGAGTGCGGCGCGATTATAACAAGCGTCTCTATGCGGCGCGACTCTGTTCGACCATGCGAATCCCGGAAACTGACTCTATTCGAGACGCAACAACAGGGAGTCAACTCTGCTCGTCGACGCAGCAGTAAGCGTTCCAATGCAACAGTATACGACTCGATAACACAATTACAGCGAGCGTTTCTACGCGATACAACAATGCACGACAACGCGACTACAATAGGCGTTTTTACGCGATCCGACAATTCACGACAGTACTCGACAACACGAAAACTTACAACTAATGACTCATCTGTGGCCAAGGGAGTGACCGCGACTCGGCCCTCGATAATCTCTACACGACTCTAATTCTCCAAATGCGACAGCCAAAGATCTCCCCTCGACTCGACTCTCGAAATGCGACAACTAAACATTTCCACTGCTCGGGAGGATGGCACGTGGCTCGCGATTCCGCGGCTCTACACGGCGGCCATTACGCCAGTCTATCTTCACGATGCGAGCTTGCTTACGTGCGATCCACCCGGCGACGTACCCCGGTCGGCAGCTTTACATACGCAACGCTCGCCTCACGGGGTGATCCCGATTGATCACGGTTCGATTGGACACCACCAATCACAGCGACCAGGTGCCCAGGAGCTTTGTAGTCTCAAGCGCTGTGAGTGACTCGTGTCCAACTGGGTGCCACCCTCGCCTCACCCTCGACGTCTGGTCCTCGCGTGTCCTCTCGACATTCACTTCCCCGCAACTCTCGGCAGTCCGGCTCTCCTGGTC
>NW_017296721.1:2799-2999 GCF_001594075.2 Trachymyrmex cornetzi | reverse complement strand
TTTGACATATGATGAACAACGTTTGGTGCACATTATTTATGTATGTTCACGTTATCGGTTATCTCTATACTTACCATTTATACTTACCGTCTCTCTTCCTCTTACACATCCTCATCTTCTCCCCCCTTATGCGATTACATTTCGCATCTTGGTCCCACCAATTGTTTTTTTATTATATATATTAATAATAATAATAATAA
>NW_017296721.1:407-923 GCF_001594075.2 Trachymyrmex cornetzi | reverse complement strand
ATAATATGTAACCTCATTAAACAGTTATCTTCATGGTTCAACTTATCTTTCGAGAATATTCCACATGTCCACTTGCATCCTTGTAATTAATGTAATTTTTTTCTTGTTTGTGAGATATATCAAGGATTTATAAGTACTCAATTATTAAACCAGATGAACATGCAACGTTTTAAAGCATTTACCATTAGTCCATCTATAATTGTGTGAAGATTTATAATAATTTCAAGACAAAGTGTTACAACACGCTAGACCCGCTCTACCCTACATCGAGACTCCGTACTAGATGCTATCAAACCGCTATCGAACAGCTATAAACGGCTATCAAACTAATATTTAACAGCTACAAACAGCTATCAGACTGATATCGAACCGCTATCGGTTCATTTCAATATCTATCTGTTATATTTATTTTAAATATCTACAGGTTAGGATGGTGAAAAAAAAAACATATTAATGTAAAATAACATAGATTTTATTTAAAAATCTTACAATTCTTCCTGGTGTCGCGACCACCAG
>NW_017296721.1:0-286 GCF_001594075.2 Trachymyrmex cornetzi | reverse complement strand
ATATGTATATATAAACGTACTTGCAATTTTCCCATCAGTTGACGCTCGTCTACAATGTTAACGTCAATGGAAAAAGATTTTGGCATGTGATGAACAACGTTGGTTATTATTTTATGTATGTTTACATTATCGGTTATTTTGTCAGATCTATCAGGCAATAGGTCTTTTTGCGTTACATGAAAGCTCCAAATATTTTTGCACTTAAAATGAAATAGATATATACTTGGCTTTGAAAAGAGAGAAAGCAAAAATGTGGAGTGCAAAAAGTGCAAGCAACGCGAACAGA
>NW_017296720.1:0-264 GCF_001594075.2 Trachymyrmex cornetzi | reverse complement strand
TCAAAATCATATGTTGGAAATAATTTTTCTAAGAATTGCTTATGTTGATTATGCAATGTTCTCGTATTCAACGAATCATATATAAATATATTTTTTCTATCATAAAAACTGCATAACCGATGTCCATCTAACGAATTTGACGCACTGTGCAATATTTGTATATGTTTTGTATCTTTTGACACAGCTTGTATAGTATCCAGAAACTGTATTCGCCAGGTTTCGACTGTTTTATAATCTGAACAACTTGCTAAAAGTTGTCGAAAA
>NW_017296719.1:4486-5000 GCF_001594075.2 Trachymyrmex cornetzi | reverse complement strand
AGAAGTAAGAGTAAGAAATTGACCAATCACAGTCGATTATTCTTCTCACATTCGACTGTGAGGTGTCGTCTACAATACACGGAGTAAGAAGTAAGAGTAAGAAATTGACCAATATACAGTCGATTATTCTTCTCACATTCGACTGTGATTGGTCAATTTCTTACTCTTACTTCTTACTCCGTGTATTGTAGACGGGCCTTGATTGGTCAATTTCTTACTCTTACTTCTTACTCCGTGTATTGTAGACAGGCCTTCAGCCTTAGGCTGTCCTTAGGGCTGCCGCACACAGCTTCCATAAGTCCGGATCTACAATAGAGTTTTAAGCCTTAAACCATAAGAAATGGGCGAATCACAGTCGCTTATTCTTCTCGGATTCGACTGTAATTGGTCAATTTCTTACGGCTTAAGGCTTAAAACATCTATAGATCCGGGGTAACAGTAACCATAAGTCCGGATCTACAATAGCGTTTTAAGCCTTAAGCCATGGGCTTAAGAAATGGGCGAATCACAATCG
>NW_017296719.1:3435-4096 GCF_001594075.2 Trachymyrmex cornetzi | reverse complement strand
TGTGATTGGTCAATTTCTTACTCTTACTTCTTACTCCGTGTATTGTAGACGGGCCTTAACATTGGATTCGCTACTGGCCTTACGGTCTCTACTGTGGTTGGTCAATTCACTTACTGCTTGCGTGTTACGGCCTTACGTTCTTGTATGTGTCATGAGCTTCAGCCAATCAGAATTAAGAGTTCAAAAGAATTCTCGACTGTGATTGGCTAATTCTTATAGTACGTCTTATGATTATTGTTACGGAAGGTGTGTGCGGCAGCCCTTTTGGTATATCCACACAAATTGCATAGATGCATAAACATATGCATAAAGAAAATTATCCAATCGCATTTCTCTTATAAAGTTGCTTGTAAAATGTGATTGGATAATTTTCTTTATGCATACGTTTATGCGGCTATGCAAGTTTGTGTGGATATTCCCTTACCCCGGATCTACAATAGGTGTTTTAAGCCTTAAGCCGTAAGAAATTGACCAATTACAGTCGAATCCGAGAAGAATAAGCGACTGTGATTGGCCCATTTCTTATGGTTTAAAACCCTATTGTAGATCCGGACTTAAGGCTATCGCACATGAAATGCATAACAGAGCATAAGCATAACATAAAGGGTATCGCACATGAAATGCATAACAGAGCATAAGCATAACATAAGACTGCTGGACC
>NW_017296719.1:1631-2655 GCF_001594075.2 Trachymyrmex cornetzi | reverse complement strand
ATATATATATATATATATGTTACAATATAAACAGCTCATGCAAATAAATATAATAGATAAATATCAATGCTGTATATACTTATATATACTATAGGTGCGTTTCGTATCTTGCATGATGCGCATGATGCATCCATTGTCCTTATTTAACATTTGGTGAGTAACAAGGATAAACGATGCATTATGAACATCATGTGAGAAACGGAACGCACTCTATATAATATGTACTTATCTATGTATGGGGAATTCTACAGAACTTTTCACTTTCGAGTAAAAAAAAAAATTTTTTTTTTGAAGGCACAGCTTTGAATTTTTTTCTGGTGATTGATATTACATACCAAAATGCAGTTCTATGCGAGAAATTCATTTTTGGTGGAGGTTCAGAGAGTTTGTGAAGAAATTTTAGGGCTAGTTTACCTTAAAAATATAAAATCGCAGATACTTACACGAAAATTAAATCTAATACTTTCTTGGATCGCTAATGTCTAATGTGGAGTCGAAAGTGACCAGTTACAACCCTCTCTATGAGGGTGATTTATCCTTAAAACAGGGAAGTGTCGATATTTACGTCAAAATAAAATCTATAAGTGCGTTTATGGAATTACTGGATCCAATTGAATATCAATCTATGTAGGTGTGATTTATTGTGATTTGCCGAAAATCGCTCAAAAATTGTCGCCACTAAAGAATAGATCTTAGAAAATTACATTTGTTCTCACCGAAAACATAAACATATATGAATATAATGGCTTTATTACGTGGAAGAATTATCAATGTGGATGGTGATATTATCCATGCAAATTATAAAAATAAATGCACTGGCACACAAAAAAAATTTTATTTTAAACAACAAACAGATTTTTAGAAAACATTAATACATAACATCGATAAATAAAGTATCTTATTACATATTTGCTTTGTAAATAATTACAATTAAGAATACAACTTTAAAAAATGTTTAATTTTCATGTACTTATAATTTAATTAGTTTCGTTTCTTTTAGATCGTTTTGCTTTGGTTTCAGTTT
>NW_017296719.1:1292-1618 GCF_001594075.2 Trachymyrmex cornetzi | reverse complement strand
TTTATAACTATAATTCATATTATATTTTTTTTATATATTTCTTAATTCTCAATTATATTGTTTTACATGTTTGATATTTAAAAAATGTTTCTGAAATTTATTATTAATTGAAATCATACTGAAAACCTCATAATCTCGGAATGCTCAAGATATTTCTTTTCTGCAAAATTTCTCATTTTAGGGGGAAAAAACTTTAATAAGGTAATCACATACATCAATGGTAAAATGGAATTTAAGGTCAGCGATCAAAAAGACATAATACGTGATTATTTTTAATCATTCTACCATTTTTAATTTTAACAATAAGTTTCTCTAATTATTCTTGA
>NW_017296719.1:0-684 GCF_001594075.2 Trachymyrmex cornetzi | reverse complement strand
CCTAATGAAAAATTACTTCAGTTCGAGAAAAACGATAGCGACACTAGAATTTAAAGTTCTGTAGATTTACTCATATACGCTCACATATATCTACTTACAATTGTACTTACATTTTTTATCTTTTATCTCTCTCTCTTACCAGATGTTATTTCGATTATTCAGATCATCTTAGTAATCTAGAAAGAGAGAAGAAAGAGAAAGCATATAGAATATGACTGTTCAGCTTTTAATGTTTTATTGTGTTTCCCTATTGCCCCAACAATGATATGAGAAAGAATCTGAATAAATAAACAAAAATCTCTTTAATACAATAACTTATTAAAAATATTCTTATTTCTATCTTACTGCTATATCTTATATGAGGGTAGTTCGAAAAGTTTTCGCCCCGATACAGAGAAATGACGTTATACACATATCAAACTGCTATAATTTTAGACAAGTTTAGCTTTCAGAAGGCTACTGGTAAAATTTTAGCAGATACGTTCACTAGTTTTTTTATTTTAGTCGTGTAAAGCAACCAACTTTTGATTCTATCATGATAATATATCCATTCACACTATTTCAATTGCAGTCGCAAAATTGCATAATTTGCACTTCGAATTGTTTCCGCACGCACAGTGGATGGGGGGATCCCGTTTGCCTACAAATCGATTGCCTACAGTACCTTTTGCCTACATCACTTTT
>NW_017296718.1:0-2109 GCF_001594075.2 Trachymyrmex cornetzi | reverse complement strand
ATCCATGCAATCGGCCCTTTCTGGAGAACGATTCAATTCTTATGAAGATATAAAAAAATGACTTGATGAATGGATCGCTTCAAAAGAACCAGATTTTTTCATTCGAGGAATCCGTTTATTACCGGAAAAGTGGGAGAAAGTTGTCGCTTCCGAAGGAGCATACTTTGAACAAACTCACTTATATGGATTTGTTTAAATAAACACATCTTTTTCTTTTTAAAAAGAGCGGAAACTTATTCTCATACCCAATATATAAAGTAAAAATTATCCTGTCATGGTGAGCTCCCCTACATCGAGAATTTCAATGCCAGAATTAAATAAAAAGGAAGAAAAGGAAAATGAAAAAGAAGGGAAATATTAAAAATGTCGAATTAAAGAATATAGAAACTAATTTATCAAAAAACTTTAATAATATCAAGAGACACGCGTGTGTTTACGCGAGTCAGCGAGTTGCGGGCATCCGAGCATCCGAAATTCTCGTTTTTTTTAATAAAGGCTAGAACGATCTAGTTCTGAATATGAGCTCCATCGACAGTTTGGGTCCAAATTATATAATAAACGTTTATTTTATCTCTACGTGTCCCACGAACGGAAATATCGTGATACGAAATCCGAAATGTCAAAATTTTATGTAAGATACGTCGACTCAAAAAGTCATCTCCTTTTCAAATTTTCGACGGTAGATGGCACTCGTTTATTGCTATCATTTACCGACTTATTTATCTATAGTTTCATTAGCGCTGTATTATGTATCGACATTTCACTGTATAGTTACTTTAATACTTAAATAAGTTACTTTTAAATTAAAAGTGTATAAAAATATAAAACAGGCCGCTTGATGTGTGAACATCATTAAGTATATATTCATGCCGTTTATAGCCTCGCGAATTTGATAACGGCATGAATATATATACGCTGTTATATCCCGATAAAATCCTCTCTTTCGTTATTATAAATATGATTTATACCTTATTTTTATCTTATCTCTAGATTAGTATTTCGTCTGGGTCTTGATATTTCGTCCCTATTTTATCTTTATTTCGAAACCGAAAATTCCTTTTCTCTTTTATAGGGGGGTATATTTAGTTCCTTTATTTAAACATTCAAACCAACAGATAGATCACGTTATGTACCTTTATGCGTCACACAGATTATCTACTCTAAAGAATGTTTAAGAATATTCCACGTTCTTTTTCAAGAAAGCCTTTCTATAAAATAATAAATAAAAGCGTATATTAACATTATATTAGTGATAATGTACCATATGTACATTAGCGTTTAGCAATTAAGCAATTAACAGCAAAATAGAAATCTTTCTGAATGCGAGGACGAATACCTTTTTTTTCTTTTTTTTTTCTTCCAATAAAACTAAACCAATTTTGGATATATAATTCAGAATGTAATATATTCGCCTCGCATAAGGATATTAGTTAAGGAAATTGTCCTCAATACGTGGCTAATAAATAAACAAAAGAAACGGTAGAGCATATGCCACACATTAGATCTTATCAGTGAAATATAATTAATGTATTCGTGTATAGAATAAAAGGAAATACAATAATTATGTCAATTACAATGATTAAAAGTATAAACGTTTCGGCCCTGAATGTGGCCATGTTAAGTATAAAATAAATACAATGTATACAATTATAAAAATATAAATAATTACAAAATGACAGTTACATTTAGTGGAGTAATAAAGTTTTTACGTGGTCAATTAATAAAAATCAATAAATATTGAGTATTAAGTCGCAAGATGAAATTATCGATTGATAAAATCCTCCAATATAAAATATTAATTACAAAGATCGTTAACGTCAAGATTTAATTGCCAAACTAAAATGTATATACCAATTAGATATTGTCGCCACATTATACAGATAAAATTAAAAAGTAAAAACTGTAGTCTCACCTATATCTTGAAAACTAGTAACGGTAGATTCGATCGTGGAAGATATATCCTTATCTCGTTATTCTTAAATAATTTGTCGTATAATGTTCTCTCAAGTTGTTAAAGAATTTATCAAAAATAATCCTGACATTCTTATAACTCGAGCAGACAAAGGTAATACCACAGTAATATTAAATAATATTGAATACAAAGAAAAA
>NW_017296717.1:9980-11096 GCF_001594075.2 Trachymyrmex cornetzi | reverse complement strand
GGTGGGGGTAAAAGTGGTGGGGCTGGATTCCGTGATGCCGGGGAGCCAAATGTGCATCACTGCCCGGCACCACGGAAAACCAGCCCCACCACTTTTACCCCCACCAAGCATACACCTATTGGCATCGAGTCGGCCGTCTTCGCCGCTGCGCGAAAGCGAGCGAGACAGCGAGAGACAGCGTTCGTCCTTCTCGCTCTACAAGCTAGTATTAGAGCGAAAAGGACGACCGCTCTCTCTCTCGCTGTCTCGTTTCTTCTAGTATCGTAGTCGCTTGTTATAAGCGACCGAAAACCAAAAATGTACTTTCTCGGCCGCTCGGCGTATTCCTGTACAGGTTGCCCCGATCTTTTTTGCCAATCACTTTTGTGTAGATAGAGCAGATTAAACTGAGTCGAAAAGTCCTCTACGATTTTGCAATTTTCGCAATAGTTAACAAGATATTAATTACTAAAAATGGCAAAATATTGATCTTGAATAATTTTTTACTCAAATACTATCAAGAAAAATTGCAAGAGACAAAAATTATTTTATATTTATTTTCTTCTCATAAAGTTCTGAGAATTTTTTCAGAATTTTTTCAGAATTTTTTAATACCATATTTTCTCATATTGAAAAAAATAAGAAAATGCAGTACTAAAAAGTTAATAAAAAATTCTCAAAAATTCTCAAAACTTTATGAGAAGAAAATAAATAATTTTCTTATACAAAAAAATTGAGATTTTTCTTAATGTTATAAAAAACACTTTTTTGATAACAAACAGTCTGTAAATTATAAAAATAAGTTATTAAATATAAATATAATTTTATTCACACAACTTTCATATGTAATTTATTTGAAAATATTATACACATTTCCAAATTAAATTAACTTTAATAAAAATTAAATATGAAAACAAGGCATGTAAGAGTCAATATCAACGGACAATATTAAAAAATAATTAAAATTCTATTACATTAAATAACATTACATAAATTCCATTGCAAAATATTACATGTTTCGATCTTTATATTAGACCCTTTTCAGATATATGATAAATATAAAATTTTTACATTACTTCGAAAACGCTGAATAAAATTCAATAGTAAACCACGTCAACGAATGAACATAAACCAAAG
>NW_017296717.1:8440-9821 GCF_001594075.2 Trachymyrmex cornetzi | reverse complement strand
AATCTTCTTGTCAGTCAGTGTCATAGCAAATAATAATTAATATTCGTCATAATGTAAAATCACAGAGTCCAATTCCATTAAATTATATTTTTCAATAGACAATCAAAGTATAAAAATTGTAGAAAGTCCAGAGATAAAATTACATATGTATAACTGTTTCAACTGACAAACACTGACTAACAAAATTACTTACATTGGTATGATTTTGGCTATACAAAGTTAAATTTGTTTACAATAGGAATGTATGCCTTATGTGAGCCCTCAGTGTCGGTTTGAAGATTGATGCTATTCTTTTGTTCTTTTATATTGTTACGTCCTGCAGACGCAGATTCTTTTCTTCCGAGAGAATCGGCTCCGCCGCAACTATGATTGGCGCCTGCGAGACGCGAGCAGGGGTCCCCTTATAAAAATTGAAAAACAGACCACCCAGGCTCCGCGAAAAACTCGTAAACGTCAATCAACCCGGAAAAATAACAACACTAACGCAGGCCTAAAAGGGACAAGATTGCGAAAAATATCACAAATGGACCTAAGTCACGCGATGATAAAAATTCAAGCTATTGTCCGAATTGTTGACCAACAATTCCACCTTCAGAAAAACAGGCGCCGCGTCGCCACAAAAACCATAAAAACATGAGATAATGTCTCACAGCTGTTTACTTAGCCATATTTTCCGCGAGGATGACGGAATTGATCACTCGCTTAAAGCAATCTTGCCCCTTTTTAGAGAAAACATAAATCATTCCTTTTGTTCTCTAAACCTCTTTTAACAGTGTACTTTAGATTAACAACGATAGGACATCTTAAAAATCGTAAATCTCGCGCGACATTGCATCCTAGACAAAGGGCATTACGCCCTTTTTTCGGGATATAAATAGAGGCCCCGCGGAAGCATAGACGCTCAGAAAATTTCTAACAGTTGCCGAATCCACGTCGCTAGTTCACAAATTTTAACAATAGCCGTCGGAAGTGCGCGGTAAATCTGTCACGCCGAGTTCTAAAAAATCTGTCACGCCGAGTTCAAAAACTCTGTCACGCCGAGTTCAAATCCACGCAAGGTTTGCGGAAATTATTTGGTCCGGTGACCTCCGAAGTTCACAGAGGGCACACATTCGCCACCGCTATCTCTGGGCTTGCGTGGACGCTGGAACCGACTCATTCCACAAACAATCTTCATCACTAGTAAGTCTACATTTGCATGCCCTCTTTATTGTACCACCGCGCACCCGACCGCATACTCTCTCACACACACGCACGCACGCACGCACACATAAAAATTGTTTTCAACGAAAATGCTATACACGCTCACTCACAATTTTAAAATCATTGTAACTAGACTTAGCTTAATTATGTAAATTAGCTTTAGCCTTATTGAAATAAA
>NW_017296717.1:6240-6459 GCF_001594075.2 Trachymyrmex cornetzi | reverse complement strand
TGCTACAGATGTTAATGATATTGTTGGATTCTCGTAGGCAGATTGAAAAGATATTAGATTATTAAAATATTGTCCGTAATTCCTTAAATACAATCGGTATAGTAGGCCTTAAGCCCTAAATCTTTAATAAGCCTTAATAAGAAATTGAAGAATTATAGATTATTCTTCTTATATTTGTCTGTAACTGATTTCTTAAAGCTTAAGACTTATTGCATCTAT
>NW_017296717.1:4580-5915 GCF_001594075.2 Trachymyrmex cornetzi | reverse complement strand
AATACAAATATTTCATATAAATATTATAGTTATATTAATAGATTAAATGTAATTTTTTACATTTCCCTCCTGACGGAAGAGACCACCACCTTTTCGCAGTTTCCGTCGAGCAACAATATGTACGTATGTCGTATATGTACATGAATAGAAACTTCAATAAAAGTGAAAAGAATAAAAAAACTGTAAGGTATAATTCAATAGTGGCTGAAGTAATATTTTTTGCAATAAGTTATTTACTAAATTAATTTAGGAGGGATTATTTCATATATAGGAATGTTCGAATGTTTCGGCGCCTCATCATATTTATATTATTAACATCTCAGATTGATTGTGGTTAACGTTCGAATGGAGCACAGTCACATCTGAGATAATTAAATTTAAAAATTAAGAATTTGTATTGTATTTGTAACATCTAACTTTAACCGATTATTGGCGTTTCTTGATATTTATCAATAGTAAATGTTCAAATATCGTTTAAAGTGCCAAGGATAATTTTTCAATAATTTTTTACTCAAATACTATAAATTTTACAGAAAAACTGCAAGAGACAAAAATTATTTATTTTCTTCTCATAAAGTTCTGAGAATTTTTTCAGAAATATTTATCAACTTTTAAGTACTGCATTTTCTTATTTTTACCAACACTAGAACATAACAGGCGCGCGCTTCGAGCGCGCTACTAAGCTTTTAACATTTATGTAGGATACTTTCCTGTAAAAATATCAATATCAATAATCTAAATGTCAATAATCTATATGGTCAGATTTTGATTATTCAAAAAAAGGATTCCTAATATGAGATATAAGGGTTTTCTTGTGTGAGGTGGTATCTCATAACGAGAAACTAAGGAAAAAATAAAGATAAACTTTTTATATACACTTTTATTATGTTACATACAAGTAGGAACAAAGAATTTAAATGTTATACATAATAATTATATAATTTTTCAATATGTATGTATGTGAGTACGTTTATGTGAGTCTATCACTGCATGCAGATTTCATTACCTAATGTTTATTTTTGTATAATAAAACAAGTTTTAAAGACTAACCTCAATAAAATTTGACAACATTCAATTTCATAAATCTTTTTTTGCAAAGACTACACGCATGATTTAATAATGAATTTTCTACTAAAGAGGTTTCACGCTAAGAGTAAAAGATTCATGATAGAATCAAACACATGCGCTTATTAGTTTAGCAGAAACCCTGCTATCTCATATTAGGAACCTATCCCATAATAAGCGACTTTACCTTATATATTAGGAGATATATTATATTAATATTTATATATATTATATATTATATGATATATGTTATACATTATATATATATAT
>NW_017296717.1:428-766 GCF_001594075.2 Trachymyrmex cornetzi | reverse complement strand
AGAAAATATTTTTACGTTCGATTTTTCGAATTATCGATTATCGACGAAGTTAGACTATTGATATGTTAAGACGTATACATAATATAAGAAGTATTAGGAACAGCAATGAATTTTAAGATTTCAACTTATGTGATACCAATTACTTTGGAATACACTAATATAAGTTGAAATTTTGATGGAATGGTATTCCATTAACATTCATGGAATGGCAGGTTCCAAGACAATATACGTTACAGGACATTGACTAGAATGGTAGGTTCCAAGGCAATATATATTCCAGAACACTGACTAGAATGACAGCTTTCGGGACAGCACATTTTCTAGGATATTGACAAGGA
>NW_017296717.1:0-260 GCF_001594075.2 Trachymyrmex cornetzi | reverse complement strand
TTAGTATTCGAAGATGTCAGAGCTGTCCTGGAACCTGCCATTCTAGTCATCGTATGCGACCGTGCGTCTGCTCTATAGACATATAGAGAGTAGACGCATGATCACACATGATTCACTCTCCACTTTCTTCTGTTAAAGAGAGAACGAAAAATCCAATTGTGTCGCCTCCTTCTCGCATGTGACTGCCATGTCTCGCACTACATGCTCGGTCTATTTATACCATGTCTATGGTCTATCCTTAGACGTTGTTACTAGCTTTT
>NW_017296716.1:10346-30895 GCF_001594075.2 Trachymyrmex cornetzi | reverse complement strand
CTCCTAAATCTGTATTATCGACCTTAATTGAGTTCCGCCGTTGCTTTAGCATCCCCTTAAGGAGGAAATGAGACGATTCACACAGTATTCGAGATTAAATATATTAAGTACAGTGCTTTTCGACATGGATAGACGAGCTGTACTTGTTTCTAGACGCAGTATTGGTAGATTATTGATTCGTCCGAAGCGTAACGTTAAATTTCCAACGTACATTGGGGACGGCGTCGCGCGTATTCCTCTATTATTCTCATCGTACTGCAAAAGGGACAAAATGACGTGTTTTTGTTCGAGAAGCTCTCTCCAGATGACCGGTGACAGTTGAATCTCTTTACCGTGAGAATCCCTCAAAATGATAGTTACGTAAGAAGGGAGTTTGACATTGATACCAATGTTCAAGTATTTGTAGCCAGTTACGGTTAACGGATATCTTCTCTCGAGAATGCGTACGATAGGACGATGTGTGATTTGATGTCTGTAATTAAAGAAAAAAATGAGTAGATGGAAAAAAGACGCAAAGAAAAAAATACCTACTTATTTGTTTTCTTTATTGGGATTTTCATCGTCGAATATTCTTCACACTGAAACCGGAGACAAGTCCCCGGCTACACGCCCGGACCAGCCGCGCCACATGCCAAAGGTAGGAAAGTAACTGACATGTGCCAGTTGCGAATAAGATACGTTAAATGATGTAACGTCGTTTGCGCCAATGCGAGGCGCCAATATTATCAGTATTATTATCCTCATAATTGTTAGCATTAAGAAAATT
The DNA here is from genome assembly GCF_001594075.2 of Trachymyrmex cornetzi. NCBI lineage: Eukaryota > Metazoa > Arthropoda > Insecta > Hymenoptera > Formicidae > Trachymyrmex > Trachymyrmex cornetzi. The sequence goes on along the minus strand of NW_017296716.1, from coordinate 30,129 downwards.
ATCATAATGATTATTAATAGTACGATTATCGTTACTTAGACTAGTATTGGTAGAATTAGTGTTATTATTGTCGAAGAAAATAAATGAAAAGAAAAGAAAAATTAAAGTTAATTAATAAATAGTGTATAAGGTAGGTTTAGGAAAGCGTTAGAGCTCTTAAGGCAACAAAACCGTAGAAACAAACGCACAAAGCAAATAACCGTTATACCGGGTGACGGGAAAAAGGTATCGCGAGATATATTAAACTAAAAGTTAGAATCTGGTAAAAACCAATCGTCATGTTTATAATAAGCACCAATGGGAGGTGTCATTAAAAGTTGAAGTCACTCCGTATACCGGGACTATAAAAAATTGTCGCGATATCCTTAAACTCGGAATATCGGGAAAAGGAATCGTTAAGTTCATGGTTGCTACCAAGGCGATGTGCCAGTAAAATTCTAAGTCACCACGTATACCGGGTGACTATAAAAAACTGTTACGGCATACTTGAAAATAGCCGATGCGGAAAAGCGACCGTTATGTTAATTAGGAGCACCAACGGGAGGTGCTGTTAAAATTTGAGATCGCTGCAAATACCGGGTGTACATAAAATATTGTTACGGCACCGGAATAATTAATAGTTAGAATCCTAAGAAAAGATATCAGTGTATATAATGTATATAGAGAACGGGGGGTGCAGTCGGGAGATTTTAGTAACCTGTAAATAAAGTTCATTAGAATACTTACTTGTAACTCCAGCGGGAGAACACGAGCGGCTGCATCCTTCCATTAGGGCAAAGTACCTGAAAATAAAAGAAAATCATTAACTAAAAATTTATATAAACACAAAATGCAGGAACAGTATCAAGCGGCGTAGCTAGTAATAGCGGCTAACACTGCGAGCGCTGACAGCGCGCAGAGCGAAAGAAGCGAAGCGAGCACTATGGAAGGGATGAGCAGGAGCTATAAGAAGGCGAGCGCGAGGCGCGAGAGGGAGGAGTTTTTTCCAAGGAGTTCCCAAGAGAGTCGTCGTCCGAGCTCGAATGAGAGTTCGAATCGGGAACGGGAATCGGTGAAGCAGTTATCGTAGTTGTCGTGGGGAGAGTGCTTCTTGGATCACTATCGAGTCTCGTCGTCGGGGATTATTATCAATCAATTAACCGAGTCGACCGATGAGTATCCGGGAGTTACGAGCGGGACCTTTTCAATCGCGGGCCGTAAAGCCGAGGGCGATACAGCGAACGGGGGCTATGCTCCGCGTCGACGACCGAGTAACGAAGGTATACCGAAGTTGTAATAATAGTGCATTGTTAAAAGTGCGACGTGCGTATCTGGCGCAGTATCCCAGAGCGGCGTTAAGCAAAGCATTGTGAAGTATTAGCAAACGGCGTGCGTATCTGGCGTATTATCCCAAAGCGGCGTTTATTTGATGATTGCGAAATATTTAATAATCAGCGTGCGTATCTGGAGGAGTATCCCAGAGCGGCGTTAAGTAAAGAATATATTTGTGAAACGGGAATAAGCGGCGTGCATATCTGGCGCAGAATCCCAGAGCGACGTTACGCGGATAAATGCAAATTGAACAAAATGCTTCGACTAATAAAGTCATTATTGTGAATTTCCTGCAAAACACAGACTTATAATTGAACGAAACCTCTCCCTCTGCGAGCGAGAAGAGTCGGAGTAAGCCGACTTATCGAGGCAAGGAATTCAAGATACTGACGACCAGCTGATCTAATGAAAATTACCTTCTCCTTTGGAGGTCAAAAGGAGTGGCGACCGTGATGTATCACACTTTCAAGGACCGAACGGTGAGTATTGGCTTCGAGTTCGCTTACAACACCTCTTTCATTACCATCGTCCTGTTCCATGAGATACTTTTCGATATCCACGTTGTTGAGCATTGGTGTGTATTCTTAGAATATTATCCTCACGATCGAACACGTGGATGTTGTCGGAATGACTGTTCCTTGTATACTAATAGTTTAAAACTATTATAGTATTGATTATATATGTCCTTCCATCTTCCCCCCCTCCTCCTTCTTCGTCTTATTTCTCGTTGTGTTTTATGTAGTACTCGATCGAAGTAGTCGACTCCTGATATCCTGCATTTGTTGCAATAATCCATCTCTCGAACATTCGACGTTGAGTATGTTTATATTAAATTTACCAGCCTTTGTTACGGTTCTCGTGAACTCGTTAAATTGGTAAAATTGTTTTTTTAGCAAAGTACAGATTACCATCCATATATCGGAAGGCTAAGGTGGGAGCTGACGGTATTCCCAGGAATACCGCTTGTAACGAGTCATATGAACGAACACCCATATTGCATTCATCTATTTGCGCCACATCGTTATTATTGAAGATCGCATAAGTTTGTCCTTTGTTAGTATTTACTACGGTATTGATGAAAATGTTCGGGGGAAATCCTAGACTCGAGAGACGTTTTGGCCAGTTTTCTTTCAATTTGAAACTGGGATACTCGACCATGTAAACTACATCGCGTACAAACAGTACTAGTTCACCCGAAGGCCTTTGATATGCGGCTGATAAGGAAAAATTATCCGGAAGGAAATCCATGTAACTGTTTAGTACATGTGGTCCATCGTATTTTGCACCATTTATATCTATCGACCATACGTAGCGTTGATACGTGACGAATATTCGATGATGTAATACCAACATCATATACACATATTGTAAAGTACAGAGATCTACGTACGTGGGTATATTTGTTGTAATTTCGATAGTTGGTGGTTGTTGTTGGTTTTGGATTTTTAATTCCATAAAGTTGTTGAATGGCTAAAATGTCCTCTATGTTGAGTTTAGCGATTCTATTATTATTCCTAGCAGTGACAACTGCGAACATTATAGATTCTTCGCGCGAACTGTGTGTTAATCCTAATGCATGTCCAATTTCATGTATTAACGTGTTAAGCAGATAGTCCTTGTTAGTACTAGCATATTTGTCGGGTAGATATATATGCCACGGTTCTGCACTATCTATGTGTATTTCAGCGCTGTAATTGTCAACGGTAGGAGGATAGAACGCGTGAGTGAGTACTCCATCAAGTCCATCTAACGAAGAAGCGCAAATTTCTTCGTTGCGTCTACGATCAGCGTACGTGTGTGTGCCACTACGATAAGATATTAAGATATTGGGATTTACCGTTTTACATTCGAACGATAAAGACGAATTAGCTGTCAATAGCGAGAACGCGAATTCGGTAGTTTGCGAGGTGTGTGGATCCGCTAGCTGAAAATTCCACGTGAGATGTGTTTTCACCCATTTATGTCTACCTATATTATGCTCGTAAATGTAAAGGGAGACCACATCGTGGTTTACGCATCTGATACAATGTATAGTTATTCAATGTACCATCGCCCTGTATTTGATAATATTCTTGAAACAACGAAATAGCCTGTTTAAGTTCTCCCTCTTCGAATGATAATTGCGTATTGTTGCCAGCCTTACTCAAGTAACCGTACTTTTGTAGATACAGAATTACTTCAGTATCTATGATTTCACGATTCGTCGCTGCCGTCGACGCTGTCGTTCTCGTTGTCGTCGTCGTCGTCGTAGTAATCGTAACGAAAACGATGACGATGATAAACGTGAGAGACATCGCGATGTAACACAAGTATACGACACGCGGTAGAAACGATGCGTACCCGAACGCTCTGTCAAGAGTAATGAATCGCGTTTCGTGATTTTTCTATATATACGACATCAATCACGTTTCATATCTTAATATTTTGCAGACGAGACTCTTATTTATTTAAGAGGAAAGGGATATGACATCATCACTATTTTTTTGTAAAATATAATATATTTAACAGAATATGTGTTTTACAGTACAATATGATAGCGTGTGAAACTCGATAAAGAGCTTGAAAAAAATATTATACAATTTTACGAATAACATTAGTCAATGGATTGTACTCTACCACCCTATCGTGAATAATAAGACAATAAGCTGAGGTGTTCAGTGGAATATTTTCCATACATTCGAATTCTATACGAATATCCACAGTGACGCTCTTTACCGATTCGTTTTGGCGAGAACAATCGATCACTACGAATGGACCGTGAAATTCTCCAATAGATAACATAGCATCGCGATTGTTGTAACCGTAATACGTATTTTGAAATTTTACATACATATCGTACAGTATAACGTATTTCTTGTGTTCGAAATCTAAATTCATATCGTCGTAAGGATAAAAATCAGAATTTAAAAAAAGTTTCACATTAGTGAGATTACATATGTCGTATTGAGAACCATTTTTCGACGTTACGTTTCTTTTTCCGGTTTGAAGCGCAAAAATTACGTATCGCGGTTTTTCCAATTGTGACGTTGTTTTAACAGCCCACGAATGCTTCGTTGTGCTTTGCAGCTGAGGAAATTTGTACAGGTCCCACGACCGGAAACACGCTGAGATATCGTCCACCTTCCAACGTTTGCAAAAATGATAATTTATTGACATCGTTCAGCACTACATGTGGCATTCTCCATTGTATCTTTAATAGTGTGATTTTAGGTTCCGTCGATTCGTGCGCCACAACGCAATTGTTATCGTTACGCGCACGTATCAGGATAAGTTCGTGTCGCGCGTTTATCACTATGCGTTTGTAATCCTCACAAAATCCTAGGAGTGTGTTGAGTGGTACGCAAAAGTTGAAATTCTCGGAAAGCGGTACGCGAAATAATTGCATCGTGCCATCCCATCCTGAATTTTCTAACATTATACTCTTGCCAGTGGTTAACGATATGAAATTTTTTATCGTACTGGTAATACCGACGTTTCTAGATCTATCGATTTCCACACCGTCTAACTCGTACCGAATCTCATCGAACATGAACGCGACGCAGTTATTCAACAATTTTGGAGGTTGTTCCTCGGATGTGTTTCCATCTCGTTTTGTCGTTGAAAATTTTCCCTCGACATAGAGAAACTCTCACACGGTAACGTGTACAGATCCTGATGTTGTATAGGTATTCGTATTTCATCGCTGTATCCGAATGTAGTGTTAGCGTATGGGTTGTAAGTGTGAGTCTCGATCTTAACGATACGATCGTCGAGATGGGCTCATCCCCTATGTTTAGAATATCGCGACTCATTGTTCACGACGAATCCCAGAGACCGTAGAAATGTGACGTTCGCAGCATTCAATCTGTCCTCCGTTCCTCTCCGTTTTCTTCCAATGTATCGTTCGGTGAGCGATGATATCTGCGACGTCTGCGGTATGGTGGACGTATTCTTACAATCGTGTGACTCGTTTAGAATGAGCATCTGAGCATATTTTTTTATCGTCTGCGTCGTATATGAAGTCGAATCGATATCTCTTCTCCACGAATGTTTATCAATTGTCCGTTTTGATCCACTATACGTATTGTTATATTGGTAACGGTTCTCGCGACGACTAGGAGATAAATGACATGTGTGGGAGTATCGGATAATTTATATCCAGGTGGAACGTTCACCGCGAATTCGTGTATCGTATGCGCTGGTTTATCGTTATTGTACGCACCCGCGGTAATGTTGCATTCTATACGAAATATAGTTACATTCATAATATTCACAGGTTTGTCAGACGCGTATCACTTGTTCGGTTGTAATACGCGCGATTTTGAATAACCTAATAGCGAACCGATGTTATTCGATGTCGTAAAATTCATTCGATACGCACATTTGATCTCGTTTCTCATAGTGTTTTCATTGCCTCGAAGAATCAGTATCTCTTCTTTATGAGCACTATCGTTGCCGTCGTCGTCGTCGTCGTCGTCGTCGCCGTCGAATATGTACTCATCATCATTATTACCTTTATCGTTAAGCGTTCGTCGTCGTACGTGACGAACAGCAGCGCTCATGTTACGTCCTGCAGACGCAGATTCTTTTCTTTCGATAGAATCGGCTCCTCTGCGACTACGATTGGCGCCTGCGAGACGCAAGCAGGAGTCCCCTTATAAAAATTGAAAAACAGACCACACAGGCTCCGCGAAAAACTCGTAAAACGTCAATCAACTCGGAAAAATAACAACACTAACGCAGACCTAAAAGAGACAAGATTACTAAAAATATCATAAATGGACCTAAGTCACGCGATGATAAAAATTTAAGCTGTTGTCCGAATTACTGACCAACAATTTCATCTTCAGAAAAACAGGCGCCGCGTCGCCACAAAAATCATAAAAACATGAGATAACGTCTCACAGCTGTTTACTTAGCCATATTTTCCGCGAGGATGACGGAATTCATCACTCGCTTAAAGCAATCTTGCCCCTTTTAGAGAAAACAAATCATTCCTTTTGTTCTCTAAACCTCTTTTAACAGTGTACTTTAGATTAACAACGATAGGACATCTTAAAAATCGTAAATCTCGCGTGACATTGCAACTAACTATTGCATCCTAGACAAAGGGCACTACGCCCTTTTTTCGAGGTATAAATAGAGGCCCCGCGGAAGCGCAGAGCGTTAGATAAAATTTAACAGTAGCCGAAGCCACGTCGGAAGTTCGCGACAATTCAAAAGTAGTCGAATCCACGCAAAAAGTTCGGGACAATTCAAAGGTAGTCGAATCCACGCAAAAAGTTCGCGGCAATTCAACTCGCGCAGTACATCATTCGAGTGCTCTGGTGACCTTTGGGGTTCCTAGAGACCACCCACCCGCCAACCGTTATCCTCAGGCGCTCTTGCGTGGACGTCGAACCTCACTGGGAACCGATTCACTTGGCAAACAATCATCTCACGAGTCATCACTAGTAAGTCCGTCCAGCCTACAATTGCACGTGACCCCTCCCCCCTTTTGTACCAGCGCGCATACGACCACATACACACACACACACACACACACACACACACACACACACACACACACACACACATATATATATATATATATATATATGGATAAATATTTTAACTATTAACTTAATTATAGTTCGGTCTCACTCTTACAAAACTAAACGGGGACGAACTCCCTATGTCCGGCGAAGTTCGCGAAACCGTCCGACGTTGGGTAACCAAACGCCGATAGAACAGATCTGCCGTCCTACAGTAATAGTCACGCCGTAATCTGCCGAAACCGCACTTCCCCGAGTGCCAACACCACTGGCTGATACCACCATAGTTTACACATCAATCTCATACTCACCTACACTAACAGACGCACAACCTCTCGATCTTACCATTCCTTCTCCTCTCAATCCTGGAGTCCAAGAAATCTTGGATCACTCTACTCTCCCTCTTTCCTTTGACCAGCTACCAACGCCTCCTCTTTCCTTCGACCAGCTCCCAACTCCCCCTCTCCCTTTTGATCAACTCCCAACTCCCCCTCCTGTCCACCCCGATCCTCAATCCACCGATTGGGATCGAATCGTTCAATTGTTCTCGTCCCCCTCCAACGAAGGGGATAAAATAATTACCGTCTATGTCCCTGGGAATTCCTCCCCTTTTCTCGTCCAACTGAAACATCTTGTCCCAGTCTGTCCATGGACTTCCTCGCAATCAATACCCAATAATCACCTCCCTCCTCTCTTACACATGTGCGCGCGCGCGCGCGCACACACACACACACACACACACACACACACACACACATTGTAATGACAAAAACAATCCACATACATGCTCGCTCACGATTTCGCTAGTAAAGAATTATTGTACAAAAAACAACACATAATCTTTATTAATCATGTAAGTTAATTTTAATTCTTTTTTTTTATATTTTTATGAATAAAAGTAAGTTTTAGTTTTCTCTTATAAAGTCGCATTTAATTTTTAAATCGCCTCACACGAATATCCCGTACCCCATAACGCCTAAGATTACACGAGGTCCATTCCCAGGTCAAAAAGGATTAAGTTCCTTGACCTAAAAAGTAGGACCGACGTTCGCACTGTCCATTGGAACAGGTGTCATAGCGTCCCTTCAGGACGTTGACCCACATTCTGGGACTTAAAAGGGTGCTAACGACTCACAGCTGTACGCTTCCGTGCGTATACCTGTGAGATTGAGTCAACCGTCCTTCCATACCCTCTCCATCTTCCTCCTGTCTTTCTCTCTCTCTCGCCAATAATCAGGGTTGGACGTAACACTCAGATACCTGTTATAGCACTCAATTCGTACGATTCTTCGGGAATCGTGATTATTTTATCGTCGGTATCGAAGTAGAATTTATTATTCGCGGAAGTAACGTTCGGTATTGCGTTGTACATTTCAAAATTCGTAAGACGCAATTCGTATTCATCATTACTTAAATCCGACGCAGGGAAGTAATTCGCCGTGAGGATACTGGTTATTTCAGTCAACGCGAAAGTCAACGACACAATGCGATTGAAGGTGAACTCTCAACTGAGATGACTCACACGACTTATTATTAGATATATTTTTTCCTCCAATCTATTTCTCGAAGAAATCGTAGACACAATTTATCGCAAATACTCTGATCGTTTGATAAGAGCGATGATTATACGTTACGTTGTTTCCGAGATAGCGTTCGAGTTCCCTTGACGGTCTATGATTGCCAAAACCATCGAAGTAAACGGCGTTATTTCCTTTCTTTGCGTAAACAACCCAGTGTGTGCCAGCATTATCCGAATTATCGAGATTCACGATACCGCTTTCGTTTCGATGCGGTTTCGTCGGTAACGCGTCACGCATAAACACACCTCTGAAGAATGGTAAACGCAAACGATACTCCGCGATAAATAGTGTTGAAAAACTCGTTCGCGCTACATCGCGCACGCGCGTTACACGAGTAAATGCGATTCGTACGACAATCACGAACGATAGGAGTGTCGAACGATAGGAATCTCGACCGCAAGACGCGACTCATGTCCGATGGAGAGATTCGTAGACACGGCCCTCTACTACCGAATACAATTCGTTGCATCATCTGTGGACCGTCCAACTGTGGGAAAACTAACGCTTTGATAGGTTTGATAGAAAGTCCACACGGTGTACGTTTTGAAAACGTGTACGTATTCGAAATCTCTCTTTCAACCGAAATATCGATATTTAGAAGAACTGCTCGAATCGATAAATGGTATCGGCTACTACGCATTTTCCAATAATCGTGACGTCATACCACCGAAGGAGGCACTTCCCAATTCAATATTTGTATCCGATGATGTGGCCTGTGATAATCAGAATACTATTAGAGAATATTTTTCTATGGGTCGACATATGAACATTGATTGTTTTTATCTCTGTCAGAGGTATGCAAAAATACCGAAACATTTGATATGCGATAATGCAAATTTTTTAATACTATTCAAACAGGATGGTACTAACTTGAAACACATAACGATCACGTAAACACTGATATATCGTATGAGAATTTTTGCACGTTGTGCCATTTATGTTGGCAACGCAAATACGGTTTTGTGATAATAGACAAAGATAGCGTATTACGCAACGGTAGATACAGACGAGGATTCAACGATTTCGCTGTAGTGTGAAAAAAATCATCTGTAGTGTTTTTGTAAAAAAAAAAACTTGTGAGCAGTACTTCTTTACCGTTACGATAGCATGGTTGGAATGAAAAGTCTCTCCGAACGGGAGATAACAGCGAAACTGATCGCGAAGACACGCGCGTCGATTCGTAAGAAACACAGAGCATTGAAGACTGGTATAATGGAGAAGGAGATCGTTCTGGAGAAACAATTAAAACCTATTATCGAACCGTTGAAACACATCGCTGGAAACACTGCACGTGAAGGTAAACCAGTTGAAACTAAATTTATGGATAGTAAGCGAAAGAATAAACGTGAGTACAGCGATGATGAGGAAAATGATGACAACGATGACGACGACGATGATAATGATGCAATTCCAACACAACAAATTACTCCCCAGCATCTTCCATGGAACGAACGAATAAATAAGAAACGATCAAACGTCATGCCTGATTCATCCATAAATCATTCCACACCAATAGAATCACAACAACAAGTAACTCCTTTTGACTCGCAGGACGAAAAAGTTTTTGAAACCGGTGATAATCCATCGCTTGAAACGTCTGTCAGACAGGCGTTGAACACCCCTCAAGGTCGTCAGAGATTGCAAAGTCAATTAGGACAGGTATATGTGAATACTATTTTAATTGGTAACGTGAGAAATGAAATCGATCTTGTCTACGGTGTTTATTTCGATGAAAACGGTACGATGTTGGGTAATAAAAAATTTGGCGTGGATACGGACGACACTATAATCATAGACGGAGTGAGATACAAAGGTACACCGGGTCTATACGAGCTGATCTTCAAGAAGATTCCAAACGACGCTATCTACACCGAGAATGATAAACAAAGGTACAAACATATATTATTCACGACGAATGCTCACAGACGTGACAATAACGCCAGAATGCCTATTAAGAGTAACAAGGGACACAAATACAAAAACATTATTGCCCCGCTCTTAGTTACTCATAAAAGGATTGTCAGTGGCACGAGTATTGGCTCAGGTATAAAGACAAATATACCATCCGCTGTGAGATTGACTGACAATGAAATAGATTACGTTCAATGGGACGATCCCAACGAGTTGGTGGATCGTCTTCAATTACTCGATGCTTCTCGTCGAGCGGGTAATAACGCTCACGACAACGAAATTTTGTCGATAATCGAAGAACTTCGCGAAGCTGGATTAATTATAAATTGAGTCGTTGTAATAAAAATTGTGACAGTTTTCGCGCGAACTCGATACGATGTCTGTGAATAAATTTGGTATGCCTCTGAGGAGAGACGATAGCGATGAAATCGAAAAATCGCGATCGTTGATAGAATCGTTACGGAAATACGTACACGACAGTGGGCTCTGTCTGAATCCGGATCATTACGACGCGAAAGAACAAAAAATAGAACACGTGGCCGCGCCGAAGTTCGACATCGACGCAGTAAACAAAAGCTACGTTGAACGCACGCTTCGAGGTACGCGAAATGAGATCGAGGAATCGTTTAGAATGACAAGGAGAGATGTATATGAAGTGCGTAACGATATGGAGAAAATGCGAAGAAACGTGGAAGAGATTAAGTATCTGAATAAACGTGTAACTGCACAAATGAAAAATGTAGTGACTAATGAGATATTGGAGAATTCGTTCAAAGAACGACTTCAAGATGTGGCGACGAACGAAGAGTTGGAAAAAACTATTTTACAATTGCGTCGCGAAATGGAAAGAACTGCGCGAAACTGAGTTTAATTATAAAGTGAATAGTTTTGACGAAAACCGCGACAGTTTCGCGCGAACTCGATACGATGTCTGTGAATAAATTTGGTATGCCTATGAGGAGAGACGAAATCGAAAAGTCGCGATCGTCGATGGAAACTTTACGAAATTACGTATACAACAATGGGCTCTGTTTGAATCCGGATCATTACGACGCGAAGAAACGAAAAATAGAACACGTGGCCGCGCCGGAGTTCGACACCGACGTGGTAAACAAAAGTTATGTCGAACGCACGCCTCGAGATACGCGAAAAGAGATCGAGGAATCATGTGGAGCGATAAGGAGCGATATGGGGAAGGTGCGAAGAAACGTGGAAGAGAATTAGCGTCTAACTCGAGATGTAACTGTCCGAATGAAAAATGTAGTGACTAACGCGATATTGGAGAAATCGTTCGAAACGATGGGGAGAGATATGATCGTACGCGCGCTTCGGGATATGCAGAAAGATATCTCGAACAATGTGGAAAAAATGCAAAACAACGTGGAAGATGTCTCAAAAAGTGTAAGCGCATTATTGATGAAAGCGTCCAACGAGATTCATCGAGGTGTAACTGATTTGCGTCAACAAATGAATAATACGGTGACGAAAGAGACGTTGGAGGAATCGTTTAAAACGACAGGATTAACTGATTTGCGTCAACAAATGAATAATACGGTGACGAAAGAGACGTTGGAGGAATCGTTTAACAGGGAAAGATACGTTCACGCTGGCGCTTAAAAAAATATTTAACGATATTTAGATGTTGCATCACGGTGTAAGTGATCTGCGTAAACAATATCGACGAATGTGTGTAATGAGAACGAGATTCGGCATCTGAAACAAGGTGTCTAGGTATTTAAACGCATCTAGGAAGGTTTAAAAGATACGTGCAAAGCTCGTTTCCTGTCATAACAGAGAGAGATGAGTATCGAGAAACAAAAACTCGTTAAAGAACTCTACGCACCCGCGCGAAGAAATTTTCCACGTCGTCGCGTCGTGGTGCACGATCGCGATGATTTATGGCAAGCCGACGTGGTCGAGATGCGTCCTTACGCGCGATTCAACAAAGGTTACAATTACATTTTAACAGTTATCAATGTTTTGAGTAAATACACATGGGCTCTACCACTCAAGAGCAAGAACGGAAACGACGTGACCACAGCGTTATCTACAATATTTCGCGAGGACGAAAGATACCCACGAAACCTGCAGACGGATCAAAGAAAGGAATTTACAACGCTACCGTGCAGAAAAACATTGTTGAGAGATACAACATAAATCATTATTCGACGTATTCAGTGATGAAAGCGTCGGTGGTGGAACGATTTAACCGTACACGCAAGAATAACATGTGGAAAACGTTCACGTTAAACGGCTCGTACAAATGAATCGACGAACTACCACGTCTATTGTCGGATTATAATCATCGTAAATATCGAACCATTGGGATGCGACCGATAGACGTAACATCCACTGTTGCAAAACGACTCTTGTCGACGGTATACAGTCATGTAAAAATTGCCGCTCCAACGAGGTTCAAAATAGACGATCCAGTACTTATTAGTAAATTCAAGACAATTTTTGAAAAGGGTTATATACCTAATTGGTCCACCGAGATTTTCTACATCGTTAAAACACAACGTACGAATCCTGCAACGTATCTACTGAAAGATTATCAAGGGAAGTCGATAGCTGGTGGATTTTACGAACACGAATTAGAGCGAGTCTTTAATCCTGACGTTTATCTCGTGAAAAAAATACTACGCAAACGAGGAAATAAAGTGTATGTAAAATGGTTAGGAATGGACAGTTCACATAATTTTTGGATAGATAAAACGGATGTATTGTGACATTTTGTATTTTATTATTACAAAAAAATACAACACACACATTACAGAGGTATTTTATAATGTCCCCAAGGTAGAGTAGTGATCGATTCGGATACGACGTACCGCTTATCATCGTATGGACTAAGAGCGAGCTTCAATTCAGACACCGTGTAGACCTCGTGCAATGTCGATCGTATACACGATTGACGTCTCGATTGTATCATTACATCGCTCAAACATCGCACATAATCGTCGAAAGTGATCGTTTTCGCGACTACGTTTTTCTTGACACCCTTTATTCTTTTCGTATCGCTCTTTCCGATCACTCTCAACGCGTACATCTTCGCTCTGAGTCCAATGAATTCCGTCATAATCGCATCACAATTTTCATTTTTCATCAAACCGGGTATTTTATTATTAACGCGTGGAATACCATACGCATTTCTCTAAGGATAATCACTCGTGTCGAATCTCGCGATATCACGCTTGATGTCCTCGTATACATTCTCACACTCCAGAAAATAAATCAAGCTGTCAGTGTCCGTATACAAAATTTTACATGTATCGCGATACAATGGTATTATGTACTCATAGTGAAATTCGTATAGACGCAACTTAGCTATTTCGAGAATGCACAAACCTACGTATATCGGTTTATTCAATTTTACCTGATTTACGAGTTTGCGCAATTCCACAGCAACTAGATTTTCAGAAAAAATACTTCTACTGTGAAAATTCGGTTTCGCAATCATCGCTTCCGCACCGTATCTCCCATCCCAACGCGTTATAAGTCGAACGTCAACGTGATCGCGTACGTTCTCCATCGTTTTTCCACAAATACCGCATTGTTCATTAATTTGTAAAGATTCTTCTCGAATTCGTTATTCGCGAGCATTCTAAATCTCGTATTAAGTTCGATATATCCACGAAGCCATGGGGATTGGGCGAATTGTAATATACGGTAAATTTTTGTGATGCGGAGACCATGACGAATATATTGCTGCAGATTACGATAGTACACGACATAGCGCTCCTTATTGTAAAGAGTGGCCAGCAGTTTAACATTCCATTTCCGGGAGGCCGTTCGCGAGTGGGGCAGAATGGAAGATCAACATGAGCGTCATGAACGCTTTATGGATACGCAAGGTCAACTTCTAGAATACCGGGTGTCCCAGACACCTGTCCACCCCTTTTATCTCAGAAGCAGAGCATTTTAGAAAGAAACGTTTCAGACAAAAGTTATGGGGTTCTAAATGATCTATTCAGTGATCAGATCAGTATGACCTTGGGTGGCGTCACCAAGGTCAGAGCAATGTCATTTTGAATTTTTTAAATGGTACCCCCTATTTTTCATCGCATATTCTTATAGCACACCTCGAGAGCTTTCCAAAATACTATAATGAAATGTTTTTCATAAAGTACTTTTCGGGTTATAAGGCTTGAAAGTTACAGTATTGGCATTAGCATTTCCCAAGAAGTACCAGGTGTAGAGGTTACTTAATCAGATTTAATCTCGTGTATACGTGAGTGGGGTGGCACCCAGTTGGACACGGCTCAATTGGACACGAGCCACTCACAGCGCTTGAGACTACAAAGCTCCTAAGCACCGGTCGCTGTGATTGGTGGTGTCCAATCGAGACGTGGTCAATCGGAATCACCCTCGTGAGTGCATACTTGCGTACGGGCGTACATGGGAATGGAGAAAGGAAGTCGGAATTACATATACAATGTTCTTATATCTATTTGTTAACTGAACTGATTATGTTTGATGCTCAATCAGGTCCAGACAAACTGCATGCATTTTCCCGTGCTTAGCATTAATCAGGATGAACGACATGGACATGACGAGAATTTCATCCCATTGGGGTGCTTGATTCGCGTGAGTCCCCTTGCCTCTCACGTTCGGAATGCTTGATTCGCGCGTGTCCCCTTGCCTCTCACGTTCGGGGTGCTTGATTTGCTTGAGTCCCCTTGCCTCTCACATTCAGGGTGCTTGATTCGTGTGAGTCCCCTTGCCTCTCACGTTCGGGAATGAATGAGTGTGTATTTGGTTAAGCGATTAAATGTTCAAAGTGAGCGCCATTCTCTGCAATGCAAACATCTACTCTATTTTGAAAGGAATGGATTGATCGAAGAATTTCCTCAGCACTCAAGGATCGAATTGCTTCAATAATTCTAAGAATCATATCGTCCCTCGTAGTCAGACGTTCATGATAGACCAAGTCTTTTATCCTTCCCCAAAAATAATAATCAACAATGGTAAGGTCTGGTGATCGGGGTGGATAATTGATCAGACCGTATTTGCCTATCCACTTGTCGGGAAACATAGCATTTAATGCTGCACGAGCAACTCTCGATGTATGCGACGAACATCTTGTTGGGACCACATGTGCAGGCGCAATTGCAGAGGGAGATTTTCTAGTAAAACAGGAAAATCTGTCTCTGTCAAGGCGGAATATCTATCACCGTTTAGATTTTCGCCAAAGAAAACAGGACCTACGATTTCACTTCCAATAATACCGCACCAAACATTGACTTTCCAAAGGATTTGATGATCAATTTCTCTCAACCAGTGAGGATTATTTTGGGCCCAAAAATGAGAATTCCAAGTATTGACAGATCCATCACTTTTAAATATGCATTCGTCAGAAAATAAAATTTTTAAGTGGAAATCACGTGGTTGCTATCTTATCCAATTGCAAAATGTAAGTCTCTGTTGAAAATCGTTGTAATTCAACGATTGATGAACAGACATTCTGTAAGCATGAAACTTGTTACTTCTTACAATGTTCCAAACAGTGTTACGACTATCACCAGAAAATCATGAGGGTTCAATTCTGAAAATCATGAGGAATAATGAGGGTTCAATTCTGTTGATGCAAGAATTTCCGCTGTTCTTTCGCTCCTGACTGGACGGCGGATCTGTTTATCTTTTTTATGTTCAGGCTGAACGATACCTTTAGTTTTGATTTGTTTAGCCAAACGTGAAAAAACTTTTCGCGAGTGAGGCGTCCGATTAGGATAACGTTCTCTCCACAATCTTTCAGCTGCAGCGAAAGTACCTCGGCACTCACCTAAAATTAACAGCATATCACATGCTTCTTCATTGGAATAGGACATGGCTAGATAAACCTAGACTAATAAAAAGTGTCGAATTTTTTTTGCGCTATTGATAATTATTGATGAAGCAGTTGAGAAACTTAAGGGAATATTATCACTCGTGTTGAGTCACGGTAGCGTCACCCATGTAAATCGCTCCGTGTATCTCGTTATAAAAAAACAAAAACGTTCAGCATTTTCAATAATGTACTGTATACATCGTGAAAAAAGAATGTGAGAGGCAAGTGGATTCACGCCAATGCCACTTTGAATTTTTTAAATGGAACCCCCTATTTTTGATTACATATTCTTGTAGCACATCTCGAGAGCTTTCCAAAACACTATAATAAAACATTTTTTTGGTTATGTTGGAAAAATGCCGGCAATACTGTAACTTTCAAGTATTATAATTCGAAAAGTGCCTCATGAAAAAATGTTTTACATGGGTGACGCTACTATGACTAGTGTTTTGGAAAGCTCTCGAGATGTGCTACAAGAATATGCAATCAAAAATAGTGGGTTTCATTTAAAAAATTCAAAGTGGCATTGGCGTGAATCCACTTGCCTCTGACATTCTTTTTTCACGATACAGTACGTTATTGAGAATACGAATGTACGTTTTTGTTTTTTTATAACGAGATGCACGGAGCGATTTACATGGGTGACGCTAGTGTGACTCAACACGAGTGACAATATTCCCTCAAGCTTCTCAACTGCTTCTTCAATAACTATCAATAGCGTAAAAGAAATTCGACACTTTTTATTAGTCTAGGTTTATCTAGCCATGTCCTATTCCAATGAAGAAGCATATGATATGCTGCTAATTTT
The DNA here is from genome assembly GCF_001594075.2 of Trachymyrmex cornetzi. Taxonomy (NCBI): domain Eukaryota; kingdom Metazoa; phylum Arthropoda; class Insecta; order Hymenoptera; family Formicidae; genus Trachymyrmex; species Trachymyrmex cornetzi. The sequence goes on along the minus strand of NW_017296716.1, from coordinate 13,179 downwards.
AGGTGAGTGCCGAGGTACTTTCGCTGCAGCTGAAAGATTGTGGCGAGTTATCTTAATCGGACTCCTCACTCGCGGAAAGTTTTTTCACGTTTGGCTAAACGAATCAAAACTAAAGGTATCGTTCAGCCTGAACATAACAAAGATAAACAGATCCGCCGTCCAGTTAGGGACGAAAGAACAACGGAAATTCTTGCATCGACAGAATTGAACCCTCATGATTCCTTAAGACGCCGAGAACGAGATTCTGGTGTTAGTCGTAACACTGTTTGGAACATTTTAAGAAGTAACAAGTTTCATGCTTACAGAATGTCTGTTCATCAATCGTTGAATTACAACGATTTTCAACAGAGACTTACATTTTGCAACTGGATAAGACAGCAACCACGTGATTTCCACTTAAAAATTTTATTTTCTGACGAATGCATATTTAAAAGTGATGGATCTGTCAATACTTGGAATTCCCGTTTTTGTGACCAAAATAATCCTCACTGGTTGAGAGAAATTGATCATCAAATCCTTTGGAAAGTCAATGTTTGGTACGGTATTATTGGAAAGTGAAATCGTAGATCCTGTTTTCTTTGGCGAAAATCTAAACGGTGATAGATACTCCGCCTTGACAGAGACAGATCTTCCTGTTTTATTAGAAAATCTTCCTCTGCAATTGCGTCTGCACATGTGGTTCCAACAAGATGCATGTTCGTCGCATACATCGAGAGTTGCTCGTGCAGCATTAAATGCTATATTTCCCGACAAGTGGATAGGCAAATACGGTCCGATCAATTATCCACCCCCATCACCAGACCTTACCATTCTTGATTATTATTTTTGGGGAAGGAGAAAAGACTTGGTCTATCATGAACATCCGACTACGAGGGATGATATGATTCGTAGAATAAGTGAAGCAATTCGATCCTTGAGTGCTGAGGAAATTCTTCGATCAATCCATTCCTTTCAAAATAGAGTAGATATTTGCATTGCAGAGAATAGCGCTCACTTTGAACATTTAATCGCTTAACCAAATACACACTCATTCATTCCCGAACGTGAGAGGCAAGGGGACTCACGCGAATCAAGCACCCCGAACATGAGAGGCAAGGGGACTCACGCGAATCAAGCACCCCGAACGTGAGAGACAAGGGGACTCACGCGAATCAAGCACCTCGAACGTGAGAGGCAAGGGGATTCACACGAATCAAGCACCCCGAACGTGAGAGGCAAGGGGACTCACGTAAATCAAGCACCCAGAACGTGAGAGGCAAGGGGACTCACGCGAATCAAGCACCCCGAACGTGAGAGGCAAGTGGACTCACGCGAATCAAGCACCCCGAACATGAGAGGCAAGGGGACTCACGCGAATCAAGCACCCCAATGGGATGAAATTCTCGTCACGTCCATGTCGTTCATCCTGATTAATACTAAGCACGTGAAAATGCATGCAGTTTTTCTGGACCTGATTGAGCATCAAACATAATCAGTTCAGTTAACAAATAGAAATAAGAACATTGTATATGTAATTCCGACTTCCTTTCTCCATTCCCATGTACGCCCGTACGCAAGTATGCACTCACGTATACGCGAGATTAAATCCGATTAAGTAACCTCTACATTTGGTATTTCTTGGGAAATGCTAATGCCGGCAATACTGTAACTTTCAAGCCTTATAACTCGCAAAGTACTTTATGAAAAAACATTTCATTTAAGTGTTTTGGAAAGCTCTCGAGGAGTGCTACAAGAAAATGCGATGAAAAATAGGGGGTTCCATTTAAAAAATTAAAATTGACATTGCTGTGACCCTGGTGACGCCACGCAAGGTCATACTGATCTGATCACTGAATAGATCATTTAGAACCCCATAACTTTTGTCTGACATGTTTCTTTCTAAAATGCTTTGCTTCTGAGATAAAAGGGGTGGACGGTTTGTCTGGGACACCCGGTATAACCAATAACGAAGTCTGACGACACAGACATTACGTCAAAGCGCTCGATGTCGTCGACCCATTGAAATTCTCCGTACGGTAAGGATTCGGACATCGCCCAACCGTATAAATTATTCACGTCAAAGTACACGAGGTACGTCGAGGATTCCGAAGGATCGTACGAAGATGCGTTATACTTGTTATTAGCTTGCGCGTATCTATGTGATCATTGACTCAAACCACCGCGTACACCACGTTCCACAAACATCACCATATCGATGTCGGTGAGTAATTCGAATCGAATACCAGTGTATTTTAACATAGCGTCCCACGTCTATCCCGGTAAAGTGTAATAATACGCTGGATCCAATCCGTAACTGTCAATACACGTATCACGAAAATTTTCGAAAACGTCTGCTAATAAAAGCACATCTGTCTTGAGATACAAATCACTGTAATCGCCGAGAGTCTCTATGCAAAAACGTCGCCAAACTTTCGTCGCGTGTTGATAATAATCGTATCGGAAGCAGTCTCGTCGGTTAACGAACTATGAAACAGTTCACGCGGTGGTAAACTAGTCTCGTTTAGCTTATCAATACTGTCGATATACTCGTACGAAAACACTCCTTTCCGCGTATGCAAATTCTGTCTATAATTTGAGACTACATAAGGCGAATGTTATCAACTCCGATTATTTTACAGTAATATAAGAAATAAAAATAGTTTGTGTAACTGCCAATTAATGCAAGGCAAGATTGATTGACACTACTTAGGGCAACTGTTACCAACGCCGATGAACTGAATCGACGATTAACTCGATCAGCAGTATAGCCATCTTTGTGATATACTTCTATTCTATCTCTGCATTCCTACTTAACTGTGATGAAAACCTTCTGTTCATAATAGTCTATAATAGC
>NW_017296716.1:6444-6706 GCF_001594075.2 Trachymyrmex cornetzi | reverse complement strand
TAATCGGCGTTGGTAACAGTCGCCCTAAGGCCCAGTTTCACAACTCATGGTTAACTCTTAACCGAGGTTCAACTTATTCATTATCTCTTTTCAATTCCGGAATTGGCAATAGATGAGAAATAAGTTGAACCTCGGTTAAGAGTTAACCATGAGTTGTGAAACTGGGCCTAAGTAGTGTTATTCAATCTTGCCTTGCATTAATTGGCAGTTGCACGAACTATTTTTTTTTTCTTATACGTACATGCATTATATTACTGTAATA
>NW_017296716.1:5780-6007 GCF_001594075.2 Trachymyrmex cornetzi | reverse complement strand
AATTTGTGAAATAAATATTTATTCTAGCCTCATTTACGTGTTCATATATGTTCCTCTGTTCCATCGATGTGACAGATTTTTTAACCTGAATAGTTTAAAAGATTAATACTAAAAGAAGACAAACACCTAGACACCCACTTTCTTTAAGGCGAACACTTTGACACATTCTTCCTCGAAGGCGAATACCTAGACATCCATTTCCTCGATGGCGAACACCTAGACAGGCG
>NW_017296716.1:2013-4894 GCF_001594075.2 Trachymyrmex cornetzi | reverse complement strand
GTAAAGGAGGCACGGCAGTGTCGCTCTGCGCAGCTTAGCGCCGAGACACTACCAGTGTCTCCAGATTAAAATTCTCGACGTCAAGATTAGAAAATTCCGATCGTATAATTTTCAATTTACTCTTGTCGAGATATAATACCAATTTCTCGAGTATTGAGAAATTTGAACGAATCCACAAAACGCAATTTTAAACAGTCCGTTCCCCGCTTAGAGTTTGCTGTAGCCTTGACATGTTTCATAAACGATATGTATTTTTCTTTCGTTATAGGTAACAAGTCGACTCTACCCACAAAACTATTAGCAATATCCTTTATGATAAAATGTGCATCGTAACCTGCCAAGTTATGAAAAAATACAGAAATAACGTACGTATCGTGATACTGTAAATTACAACGTGAATGTGCAGGACCTCTATAACGTCCGGTTAAATGACAGTGATCGCGTACGCGTAAATCTCCTTCCTCAAATGGTCTTTCACAAATATGACAGTGAGTCGCGTTTCGAAATTTTTCCCACTCGACGTTCGATGTAAACTCCGGCATATCCATATTCTTATCGAATATCGTTTTCGCGCGATGCGCCAAATCGTATAATTCCTTGACAAACCACGATACGCAATCCTCGCCGCGATAAGATTTTTATATCGACATAGTTTCGTCGTATACACAACGTACGTAGTACCCTACGCTGAACACCTTGTGATGTTGATAGATGAATCTTGAAATGTTTTCATCGGTGGTCTTCTTCGCCAGTATACACTCCCATTTTCCAGTTTTATAATATATTGGGATATTCCATCGGTTTGCTGTTTCGAGATTGAAGCAAAAAGCTCGTTCATACCTCCAGATTTCACTTCTGCTGACGATGTAAAAATCTCACAATCGATATTCGGTGCATTGCTAAGTGTCGCCATGTGACATCTAACATACTCCTTCAGATCGTGCAACCATTCGAATAATGTATTTTTCGTCATGAAATCTTCCATAAACAAATGTTGCAACACTTTGCTCTCGGGAGTAGAGAAGAAACGATTCAACTCTTCCATAGAATACATAGAATTCAGCAAACCTCTCGTCTTCAACGATTCCAAAAATGACATTAATGCGTCTTTCATTGTCTTTGCCTCCCTCATACGTATCGTATTCGGATCTATTTTTCGCTGCTTCATCATATACGTTTGTATGCATCCAATCATCATTCGCAAATTTTTGACAAACGTATTCGTAATCCACGTCTGATATATTAAATCGATTATAGAACCCATACCCGTTTCACACGTCTTCCTCCTCATCTAACAGTTGTTCTAACGAATTCTCAGTGGACTTCGTCGATAGTTCTTTACTTTGCGACTCCATCGTAGTACACAAAAATACGTTCAAACAATCACAAAAAAGTATGTATGATGAAAAAAAACCTCACCCATACGCATTTATATACCATTGTCCCCATCGAATGTGTTAACGGATGTGGTTTCTATCGAGGACACAAAACTGCATAAAAATAGATACCCTTATAACAGGCAAAACTGCGCACGAGAAATTGAGGTACTGTTATGAAAGATAACGAAGGGACAATAGATTCTTATCATATCCTTAAGGATGTGGTATCTACCAGATACCCTTATGACAATTGTAATAACATCGTGTGAGAAAGACGCATCCGGTAAGGATGTGGTATCCCAACAGGAAAAAACAGCGTAAAAGGAAATCATTCTTATTTTAAATATATCTTTTTTATTAAACTTAACACTTTAACAAAACACGACAGTAAAAGTGTGTGTGGTACAATCGAACGCATCGATGACGTCACCCGCGAAACATGTGACATTTCGCGGCGTGTCCTTGAAAAAATCTTCGATTACGTTCGATCCAATCCATCGACGCGAGCGTTGGTGCGAGCAAGATCGAGCATACGGCACAGGGGTTCTCGATACTTCGTCGGCGAGGAGGTCGAAGGGGGGAGCGAGATCGAGCATACGGCACAGGGGATCCTGGATACTTCGTCGGCGAGGGGTCGAAGGAGGGGGAGCGAACGGGTGTTGGTGCGAAAAAACGCGCGAACTCCCTCAGTCGCCCTTCCGCTCTCGAGCTCGTAGGACCTTCGTCACGTCGCTCCTCGCGTCTTGACGTCACGAGCTCACACACACACATGCACCCGTGGGGACGGGGTCCGGAGAGGAAAAAGCGAGAGGTGGTGGGAGGTAAAAGCAGCTCGCTCATTGGCTGCCCCCCCGCACCACAGTACCCCTCTCGTCCAGTTTTCCCCCTGGCCCCTCACCCCGTGGGGTACCCCATGGGCGAGTATATACCTAGCTTTGCTACTGTTTATATATGTTAGTTTGTGTTTGCTCTGAGGAAGGCTCAAAAAATGAGCCGAAACATGTAAGCCCGTTTAGTAAATAAAGAAGTTTCACTCTTTATAAGTGTATTATTTGCGCGACGTCTTTTGCGCCTGACTCCTAGTGCCCTTACTCTTTCCAATTCTTTGATTTATAAGGAGTCTTGATTAGTTTGATTTATTAACGGATTTATTATTATATTTACGTATTTAATAAAGAAATTTCAAATAATCGCTACTAGTCCAGTCGTCAGAGATGTGACATCTAAAAATGATCCGACCTGGCTGAAATTTTGTGTGAATGTACATTGGTAGTCCCCAAAAAAGATGCAAAAAAGTTTACCACTCGTACCCCCGGGCTTCTTCAGAAATTGCCCCCCTAAAGGGGGTAAAAAACGGAAAACATCGATTTCCCAGAAATCTGTGCATGGAAAAAAAAAGTTTCATACAAAAAATGTAGCTGACACGATTTTGAACAAAAAAGTTCCTTACCACTTTCTTTGTAAAGTGAACCATTCTCTCAGAAAAAACGACTCAAGTAACG
>NW_017296716.1:0-490 GCF_001594075.2 Trachymyrmex cornetzi | reverse complement strand
GAGAGGTGCACCACGGCCTGCGGCCCCTGCTCGGAAACCCCCCACTTCCGCGTCTCGGCGTGTGCCGAGAAAACGAGGGAGCGGCTCCGCTATCTCCGTGACCGTGAGCGAGGGTGGCTCCTATGCCCGGGTTATGGAGAGAGTAAGAGCCGCTATCGACTTGAGAGACGTGGGCATCGCGTCGTCGATGAAGTTGAGGAAATCGGCGGCCGGTGGTCTCCTTTTGGAAGTCACTGGCCCCGGGTCCAAGCTGGCGGCGGACCGTCTCGCGGATGCCATGCGGGACGTCATTTTCGCCACCGACGAGGACGAAAGGGGGGTTACGATCGGGCGGCCGAAACGTCGAGTGGAGCTCCGAATCTCTGGATTCGACGAGTCTATCGACGCCACGGTCGTCCGGTCAGAGGTCGCACTGGAGGGCCTCTGCAGTTCCGCCCACATTCGCGTGGGGGACGTGGAGTTCTCCAGGCGCGGCCTGGGGAGCGTCTGG
>NW_017296715.1:4703-5868 GCF_001594075.2 Trachymyrmex cornetzi | reverse complement strand
GAAGTAATGACGTCTCTCAAAACAAAATTTTCAGTAACTGGTCGAGGAAAATCAAATCGACACGTTCTGTAAATATTCGTTTCAGTTTTCTTCGTACGCATGCAATACGAATTATGTTTATGATTTGATCACTTATAACCGTTTCGTACAACATTGGCGAAACGCTTTCGTCTGGAATTTCGCACGTCACATATTTTCGAATGAACGCAACAACTTCCTCATTTGACGATTTTCCGAGTACTGGAGCATCTTTTATCCAAATCATACAGTGTACGTGCTGGATACCTCTACTTTGATATTCCAGTCGCCAGAAGTAGTCAATGACCTCTCCTATTGGGATGTCGGACGAACAAATAAAATCAATCATGGCTTTAAATTTTATACACATGAATCTAGACGTACTCACCGGATCGTATGCGATTAATTCGCTGATACCCAACTTCTCCTTATCGGAATTCATGTCTCGTAAATATTCAGCCAAATCGGACCATTTCCATTCACTAGGACTTAAAGTTAAAAACCACGTCGTCGGACCATAATGAAGTGTCATACATTTTACATTATTGGACGGTTGTCGCCAAAATTAACCCGTATTTCTCAGTTTTGCAAAAATACTCATTAAATTCGATTCCAATTGATTGTCTTTCAATTCGTTCAAGTACCTACCAGCAGTGTACCTCTCTCGTGGATTAGCAACCATCATCGTATAATACATTCCATTTTTCAATTGTCGGTAGTTAGCATCATTCAGAAGAAAGAACAAATACTGCAGATTCGTCCTGAATCTACTGTGTTTCGACATCAACCGCGCTCTGACAAATAAATATTCCGGCAATGCAAAGTTTCTATCTTCTCGTTGTCCATTGACACCCTCGGGATATAAATCGGGGAAACACATGACATCCAGATATTTATAACGATTATCCATTGGAACATCTTCAATTTTCAATATTTGATAGAGTTTCAATGCAGATTCGTTACCGATTCTTTTTGCGTGCATTGTATATTGTATACTGATCATTAATACCCGAATCTGTAGTAATTTGCGTGAGGAAAGCTTTACATTTTAAAACGGTTTCATTATTGTTATTTTCGTTATGCTTGTTATGTACAGTACACCTCGACAGCACCTCAACCACCTCCTCTATTTCATCACTATCGCTTT
>NW_017296715.1:1239-1756 GCF_001594075.2 Trachymyrmex cornetzi | reverse complement strand
CAGCCGACACTTTAATTAGGCGCTATTAGCACCCAATGCTTTAATTAGGCGCTATTAGCAGCCAATACTTTATTTTATAATTTTCCGAACCTGCAAAATAAAAAAATTATTATATTAAAACAAAATATGACAAAATCACAGATATTTTATTCTAACATAATCTTATTATTCTAATGTAATATTTTACGTACTTCAACTGTTCTAATAATTACTCTACAAAAGCTTCAACATTATTTCTAAGTGGACCCTGAGAAAATCATCAGTTTTCTGACAATTGATATTATATGCTGCATATAATAATTCTGCACAATAATTTTGAATAGATGTACATGAATCTCATCTACAATCTTTAATGACCTAGGAATACAACAAAATCAACTCATATCTAGTATGAATCGTATACGACGATTTATATCACAATGACACAATTGTAATTACATTAGCATAATAATTAGCATAATACAATAAAGATTCCCCAATAAACAAAATACAATTATTTTGAATTGAAAAAAGTAAT
>NW_017296715.1:0-1200 GCF_001594075.2 Trachymyrmex cornetzi | reverse complement strand
TTCTTCGTTTCGCGACCGTTCAATCAACGAAGTAAGATATGAACAAATCCAAGTGATAACACAAATCCGAGAGAAGTTTCCAGCCACAAAATCTTGTTTGCCTAGAATCGAGAGACCCGCAATAAAAACTCTCTCAAAGTGCCGATAATCAAACGTTAAATCTCCTTTCGAGTATCGTAGAAAATGAAAGTCAATATCAAATAATCACCAAATAGCGTTGGTACCAAGGCGCTAAGCCAGGTCTCGAAATGATTGCCTAGAATCGAAAGATCCGCGATAAAAAACTTTTTCGTAGCATTGACTATCAAACCTCTTTTTGAGCATCGTGGAAAACGAAAATCAACATCAAACAGCGTTGGTACCAAGGCTAAGCCAAGCCATGAAATAATCCCCGCGATAATAAGAGTGATAGCTCGGACCGACGCTCGAAAGAAGATGAAATGTTTAACCATCTCACACCGATATCACGCGGGCCCAACGATAATGGTCCCACGCTTAGGCTTAAGATAGGGTTATAAATCTAGTAATGACATTTTCCGACACTGAGAAAAATCAACACGAACCGCGACTCTCGATTAACTAATCCAGAGATATCTATCCATCGTTCAACGTGAGAACGAATAAAAAATGACATAGCGGGCGGAGCTAACCGGAAGGCAATTTTTCAAAATTGTATCACCTTAGAATCCCGTAAACCTGATTCCCTAATTTCCCAATTAGACACACCCTACCATGGAACCTCCCACTAAACTATCCCTATATAAACCGCGACATCGCGAGACACACAGTCAGAAAAAAATAGAGATCAGAAAAAATAGAGAGGAGTAAAAATAGAGAGCAGAGAAAAATAGGAAAGTCAGAGAAATAGAAATTCAGAAAGTCGGAAAAAGTTTTTAAACTCAGTGCGTACATTTTTTACCATACTAAAAACATTAAAATCAGTGCGCCGTTGGAGAGGCCAAACCGAGACCAAAGGACCGAGGGCTAAAAATCCAGTCTCACCGCTCTGCCAAATAACAGTAAGTTCCCCCCTTTCTTTTCTTTTTTGCCACTTCGCGAATTTTCACAAAAATCGATCTGCAGTGAGATTTCGAGGAAATCCACGCCGCCATAACCGGACATCCTCCTGATGTACATATAGCAGTGTACATTCCTTCTTCCCCCTTTCCATATTTAGTCCCCATTGACTTTTTCCATGAC
>NW_017296714.1:24995-25340 GCF_001594075.2 Trachymyrmex cornetzi | reverse complement strand
CGGGGAGTTAGAAGCGTTACAGGAAAAAGGCCGGGATGGCCGCTCTCATGTTCCTCTCTGGTAATACATCTATGTATGGATTATACATGTTATTATCTTGTTACATACTGACCTAAAATGGCATTGAATTTAGAAAAAAGTGCTATTACGGCCGTGTATTGATATACACTATCGATACAGAAAATCTGAATTTATGTATATTATAGATTTACGATATTTTTAGTGTATATTGTATATTACACACATATCAGAGTAATATCTAAATATTTTATTATAACTTTTATTTCTTTTTATTAGAAATAACAAGAACAGATGGAGCAGCTATAAATACACGTGCAATGTATA
>NW_017296714.1:22387-23938 GCF_001594075.2 Trachymyrmex cornetzi | reverse complement strand
GTTTATACAATTTTTCGGTGATATTGATGCAATGTCTTTAGTTTCATTTGCAACGTTGCAGAAATCTATAAAAAAATGTATATATACGGGCAAGGCTGGGCAAAATACATTATTAAAGTATTTAAAATACAAAATACTGTTAATGTTAATTAGTATTTGTAATTTCATCAAAATACTAAATATTTTCGATTTAAAATACAAATTATTTATTCATATCAAAATTATTTTCAAATCGAAAGACTAAAAGTAATTTGTGCTTTATAATTAAAATACTAATTAAGATTAATAGTATTTTGCATTTTAAATACTTTAATGATGTATTTTGCCCAGCCCTGTATGCGCCCGGAAATAAATATTGTTAATAAAACAGCAAATATTTTATTAAATCGCAATATTTTTATTCTCATGTTATTACAGCTATAATCACAATAGCTAAATAAGTCACAATTATAGATTTATTGTATAATATATATTATTATTAAATCACAATTATACACCCCACGCATTATCTTTAAAAAAAAGTCTACTTGTTTCAAAAAAATAAAAAAGTATGAGAAGTCTTTAAAGCTTATATTATATATATTTTTTTCTATCTTTATATAACTTTGTATTAAATCTCTATATAATATAATAATTAAATCAATATAAAATATATTTAAAAATATATAACCACGAAAATAATTAAAATTGTTTGGGATGTTCTTTTTCTCTCTTCTCTCTCTATAAGTTGCACTTATATATTTATTAAAATGTTAATTGATATTCTTATCTGTTGCATCAAGACCATCTGTTGTCTTCTGATGTTCACTAAAAATGAAAATAATTATCTGATAAAAGAAACAAAATAGCACGATTACTTGTTTAAGCGATTGGGATACAGCAAAATAGTAAAAAAAATGCATTTTTAGTAGAAAATCGTTAAAATTTCTCACTTTTTTCGACTTTTTACGAACGTTAATAAAAAAGATGTAATAATACTTTTTAACAAAAAATTTAAGAATTGTGATATTTTTTAATAAAAATGCATATTTTTATTTTGCTTTACTCTCTAGTCGCTTTAATTTTATCATTTCCCGATTCAATGTTCAATTTTTTGTGAAAGTACATGATTTTCAAACAACTGCAAAATTTGATCTTGTATCGTAGTCCAAATAACCTCCTCTAAACTTTAAGTGTACATAAAAATCGAAAATAATTTTTGATCTTGAACAAAATGCACATTTGTGATAGATTTTGCCTCTACTCTCTCTTTCACGGATTTATCGATTTATTTTATATATATAACGTGTATGATACAACTCAATAATAAAATTGAACGTTAAGAAAATTATGGAAAATAAATATTTCCTTGTTCAATATTTAAGAAAAGATGTTAATTAGAATTTTCACACGTGCACGCACACACGCACGTACGCATGCATACGCAGAACTTACGTTTTTTTTTATTGATGAAGACTGCAGCGTTGCTGTCTTAAAGTGGCTTGTACAAGCCACTTGGAAATGTAATTTATCATCTCTTTCTCCGTTACTGTATCATCTGTCATACGCACC
>NW_017296714.1:19726-21161 GCF_001594075.2 Trachymyrmex cornetzi | reverse complement strand
CCCATTGCACCCCCTCCCCCTTCCCCTCCCACCGCGCCCCCCACCCCTTCCCCCTTTACTCCTCTTTTTTACGCCCTATCTCACTTTCTTTCGTCCTCTTTCGCTCTCTTTGTTGGTAATTTCTCACTCGCCTGCTGAAAGTGACCGATGATCAGTCAGGGTCGTAATCTTGACAATGTTAATATGTGGGAGGGTCAGGGTCGTCGGAGGTGAATTGTCCATTTTAATTTTAATAGTTTTTTATACTCTCGCCTGCTGAAAGTGTCCGATGGTCATTTAGGTCTAGGTATTTACCGCGTCGACGAAGAAGATGTCTATTAACCATCTAGGTAATAGCCGTCGAGGAATTAAGCGTCTAGATGTTTGCCGTCGAGGAAGTGGGTGTCGAGGTGTCCGCCGTCGAGGAAGTTGGAGTCTAGGTGATCGCCGTCGAGGAAATGAGTGTCTAGATGTTCGCCGTCGAGGAAATGGGTGTCGAAGTATTCGCCGTCGAGGAAATGGGTCTCTAAGTGTTTACCGTTGAGAAAGTGGGTGTGTAGGTGTTCGCCGTCGAAGAAATGAGTGTCTAGGTGTTCGCCGTCGAGGAAATGGTTGTGTAGGTGTTCGCCGTCGAGGAAGTGGGTGTCTAGCTGTTGTCTACATGTACGCCGTTGAGGAAGTTGGAGTCTAGATGTTCGCCGTCGAGGAAATAGGCATCTAGCTGTTCGCCGTTCAAGAAGTGGGTGTCTAGGTGTTGTCTACATGTACGCCTTCGAGGAAGTTGGAGTCCAGGTGTTTGCCGTCGAGGAAATAGGCATCTAGCTGTTCGCCGTCGAAGAAGTGGGTGTCTAGATGTTGTCTACATGTTCGCCGTCGAGGAAGTTGATGTCTAGGTGTTCGCCGTCGAGGAAATGTGTGTTTAAGTGTTCGCCATCGAGGAAATGGGTGTCTAGGTATTCGCCGTCGAAGAAATGGATGTTTAGGTGTTTACCGCTGAGAAAGGGGGCGTTTAGGTGTTCGCTGTCGAAGAAGTGTGTATATAGGTGCTGTCTACGTGTTCGCCGTCGAGGAAGTTGGTGTCTAGGTGTTGTCTACATGTACGCCTTCGAGGAAGTTGGAGTCCAGGTGTTCGCCGTCGAGGAAATAGGCATCTAGCTATTCGCCGTCGAAGAAGTAGGTGTCTAGGTGTTGTCTACATGTTCGCCTTCGAGGAAATTGGTGTCTAGGTGTTCGCCGTCGAGGAAATGATGTTAATGTGAGATGAGTGACTGCTAAATCGCCGTATCCGCAGTCGCATTACAGTGCGCATAAATCGACGTGTTGCACTGTATCTTAAAAGGATAGGCCTCAAAGCATGATCCGTTAAAATCTAGGTCATTGTATGAATATACTAAGATATGAATATATTAAGAAAAGTAAAGAATGGGTCCTTCCATCGTCCATTCTCGTGAAAACG
>NW_017296714.1:16950-18078 GCF_001594075.2 Trachymyrmex cornetzi | reverse complement strand
TCTAATATGATACTTTTCGTACTTCAAATGGTGTCATTATTGAGAGGATCGGCGGAATAAAGGTCTAATTACAAAATTTTGGTTTACTGTATTTGTATTATTTCTTACGGAAACTCTGTAAAAGCTTCGACGTTATTTCGAAGTGGACACCGAGAAGCTCATCAAAGTTTTTTGAAAGCAGGCCGCCATGTTCTTTTTCCGAGTCATTAACAAATTGGTACTCTGGAATTACAAGCAATTATTTTTCATTGTACGGGCTAGTATAAATTTTAAGTCAAATCTCAATAAACGACTTTTATATCTTGTGCACTAAGAATAACATATCGCACTTATTTTCTAGAATGAAATTATAGTCTGTTTTACTTGTAGGTATGTATGTTCGTTTTGAACTCGTACCTTCAATAACATATGAGTTACTTTTCATAATAATATATTGTATAAATTTAGATAATGTACACTTTATTTATGTATGTTCACTTTGAACTGAGACTTTGAATAATATATCAGTTACTTTTCATAATAATATATTGTATAAATTTAGATAATGTACACTTTATTTATGTATGTTCACTTTGAACTGAGACTTTGAATAATATATCAGTTACTTTTCATAATAATATATTGTATAAATTTAGATAATGTACACTTTATTTATGTATGTTCACTTTGAACTGAGACTTTGAATAATATATCAGTTACTTTTCATAATAATATACACTACTCAACAAAATCTAGGGAACACTTTCAAACACGCTAAAAATTGAGCAATATTCAGAACACCATAATTCAATGAAAAATCATCGCAGACAAAAACTTAAAAAAGGATTTCAAAGGTTGAAATCTCTACTTTCGAAATCTATAATCGAAAATTCAATATGAATGATACTTTACGGAGTTATACGGACATAAATGGATATCCGTCAAATCTAAAAATTTTTTACAAACTTTACAAAGGTCTATGGCGTGAGGTAATAATTACACGAAAATGCGGTTTACAGCAGTCGAAAGAGTGAATCTTTACCTTTATTTTATTTTTTTATTAAACATTGTACGATTTTTTTTCACCGAATTATTGAACGATGAAGCAAAAGTGATCACTTCTACTTTAACGTTCAATAACTCGGTGGA
>NW_017296714.1:12171-12978 GCF_001594075.2 Trachymyrmex cornetzi | reverse complement strand
GGATCTCCGAAATCGCAGGATTATTGAGCGCAGTATCGATCGCTTCGTTCTTTTATACGATCTTCGCGTGGGGTCAAGCGTGGGGGGAGGCAAGTGTGATTCGTCGGAGGATCGACCCCACGCGAAGATCGTATAAAAGAACGAAGCGATCGATACTGCGCTCAATAATCCTGCGATTTCGGAGATCCGTCGATCGAAGAAGAAGAGGAATCCTTGCGTTATTAAAAGAACATCGTTAAGACGATATGGCGTACACGAACCAAGAATATTACGACATGCTGATGGCACTTGGCGAGTGCCATGGACAGTATCACGCGGCTGCAAGACGATATGCGGAATTGTATCCCAATCGAGCAAGACATCCGTCAGCTCGCGTGATACTTCGAGCAGCTCAGAGACTCTACGAAACTGGCAGTGTCCTGGTAAACAAACACGATGGTGGAAGAGATCGTGAAGCAAGAAATTTACGGAATACGGAGGCAGTTTTACGTGCTTTCGAACAGAATCCTGAATTGAGTATTCGGATCGTTGCTCGAGAACATAATTTGTCACGAGTAACTGTACATAGGATATTGCAAGAGGAAAAGTTGCACGCATTCCACTACACACGCGTACAACATTTGCAACCGGAAGATTACCGAGCAAGAAGAACATTCTGCGAATATTTTCTAAGAGAAACAGATCGAGATCCTACATTCCCGTCCCGTGTGATATTCAGCGATGAATCGCTATTCACACGAGAAAGTATTTTCAATTCGCACAACATGCATTTGTGGAGCGACGAAAATCCCACAGCCACGCGATCGA
>NW_017296714.1:4019-9039 GCF_001594075.2 Trachymyrmex cornetzi | reverse complement strand
ATTTGTTTGAAACATTTTTCTCTAAAATGCACTATTCAAGAGAAATTTGAGGTTGTCATTTAAAATGGGACACCCGTATATATATATATATATTATATATATGTTATATATAACTACATAACTCTACTAATGCAATAATTTTCGTTTAAGTGTTCCAGCAAACACAAAGTTACATGTAACGTACCTGTTAGTTGTAATTTCCTACTCAACAATATATAATAGAATAACTCCAGTATATAAGCCGCACCTATCAAAAACTTAATTTATTAAGTATTATTTACTATGTTTAAAATAAACAAAGTATACCAGTATAAAAACTGTGAACTGTCTACTACTATGAAAATCGTATTAAAAAATTTTGAAACCCTTGCATTTTTGCCATGTATTCCGTAGGGGTGGGATATATGGCAAAAAGCAAGGTCAACAAACTAAACAAAGAATACGAAAGCAAAGCACTTGTATTTTTTTGCTATACAACATGCTTTACTATTCCTCTACACGTATGTATTACGAAATAACCACTAGGTCTTTTATACGCCTTACAGTAATTATTTTATGTAGATTTATGATGACGCTACTTGTTACACACACAGTGACAAATCGATTCAACTCACAATAATTATAACAACATGCTTTACTATTCCTCTACATGTATGTATCACGAAATAACCACTAGGTCTTTTACACTCCTTACAGTAATCATTTTATGTAGATTATAATAAAATTTATGATGACGCTACTTGTTACACACACAGTGACAAATGGACACGTTTTTATATACGATACTTCGCACAAAAAATTAGTATCAGAAATCTTCACCTGTATCAATATAACAGTAATAAAAACAATCTAAACTTAACATAATCTTTATATTGATAAATAATAAAAACTGATCGCAAAAAAGGGATTTTTTCACCCATTTTTTAGGCCCTCAATTTTTGTACTAAACTGTGTGCCAAATGACAATATGATACCAGCTCTGATAATTGTCATCTCATCTTTAAACTTCTTTGTGATTGATGTCTGAATATAAGTTAAAATTTGACACAGTTCAGTTCCAAAATTGAGGACCCAAAAAACGAGCGATTTTTACGGTCACTCATTTTAAAAAGAAATTATATAATTAAAAAAACATTTATGAAGAAACGTATTGGATTACCTTTTATTAATGAAGATTACAAAATCTTTCACTCGATCTCAAAATCACCCAAAATCAATCAAATTAACACGATCAAATCATTAACTATGCAAATCATGGTGAAAGGGATTGACATAGTGTGCTCAGTTTGGACAAACCGCGCCCCTTTTGCGAATGGACTGCAGTGTTGTTAGGTATGTCGCCTTTTTGGCGTATGCGCACTACAGTACTAGTGAGTTCTAGAAAAATCCAGTAATGTAAAGGATGAAAAGCGCGGAGCCGCGGGCTCAATATAACGTATATACCTTTTCTCCGATTATCGCGCGTAACCACGAACAGTTTTGCCTGCGGCCCCGGCCCCCGCGATTTTCATCCTTTACATTACTGGATTTCTCTAGAAGTCACTAGTACTGTAGTGCGCATGCGCTAAAAAGGCGGCATACCTAACAACACTGGTGGACTGTGGAGGTATCGTTCCTTAGAACATATGTAAATGGAAGGGGCATAGGGCGCTGAACGTAAAGCCACATCTGTGCGAGAGAGAAAGGTAGTAAGGGATAAATGTTCGCAATGCGCATGCGTAGCACCGTCATCTGTGTGAATTGTGCAGTTGTTTTAGTGTTTTTACACATTCGTACACTACACGATGTGTAAAACCTGATGCTGCGCATGCGCATTGGGAACATTTATCCCTTACTACCTTTCTCTCTCGCACAGACGTTTTCATCAGCGCGAGCCGTGGGAAGTATAGGCAATGCCCGTTCCATTTATATATGTTCTAAGTATCGGTCAGAGTATCAGGCCTGCCAACTGTGAAGAAATGAATGATGTTGCTACGATCAGGGTATCAATCATGAAACTTTTTTCCTAGGATGAAAAGTGAAAAGTGAAAAATTTCTCCATTAACTTCAATGGGTAAAATTTTCACTTTTCACTTTCCATCCTAGGGATGAAGTTTCATAATTAATACCCAGATCCCGCTATCAGATATCCTTTCCTCTCTTTGCGCTTCATTTCTGATGCGTTCGGGGAGCGCTATCAGCGTTACTTCTGTCATTCTATCTTCGTTGTTTTACCTATACAATAGATGTCCTTGTTTATCCTGGGGATCGATTGTGTATTTTGAAATGAGGTGAAAATTACAAAAGTGAGCAAATTCACTAGAATATTCATAATTTAATTGGTCAATAACTAGTGAATTTTTTCACTTTTGGAATTTTCACCTCATTTTAAAGATACACAATCGACTCCCTGTAGGTGTCTTTGTTTTAACCTACAGGATAAACAAGGACATTTATTGTATAAGCTGCGGCCTAAGTGCACGATGTAAACGTAACCATTGGGCCTCTATACACGTTTAGTCCGTGATCCATGATAGAGTCTATAATCAGAGAGTCGGCAAATTGATTCAAACCGCTCATGATTGGCTCAGGGCGCGTGAGGTTAAAAAAAAATTAGAGTGACAATAGCTGTCTTCAGCAGACTCAGCAGTTTTGCAACCGTTTTATGATTCGTCGCGCTGATTGGTTTATACTTTTAGTTTTAAAGGAATAGTCCAATCTCAGCGAAGAATCATAAAACGGTTGCAAAACTGTTGAGTCTGCTGAACGCAGCCAATGATGCAAGCTACGGCTTTTATCTTCCTATCATTGCCACTTTAACCTTTTCGAGCGCCACGCGCCTTGAGCCAATCAGCGAGCGCTTCGGGTCAAGTTGGCGACTCTCTGATAATATGTGTCCTGTCTGTGTTCTGTTCGCCGCCTTTATACTTATAAAATAAAATAATAAGATATTAACAGCAGAATCGAATATAAAGTGATGTAATAATAGCTGTTTTTTTTTTAAGAAAAACACTGGCGTTGGTGAAATGGATTCTTTACGAGAAGCACCATTTGGGCCAGTTTCACCAAAGCTTAGCGCTTTTTTTACCTTTTTTTAAAAAGGTAAGTTTGTATATAATTTTAAAATTCCATAGAGAAAATCCTTTATACACATGATACATATCATTAGAGTTAAGTAAATAATAAAATAGCCGTATACTGCGTACGTATAGGGAGGATCCCGTTTGCCTACAGTTCTGATTGCACACACCACTCATATCAGCCGGTGCCTAGTAATTTTTCACTGCTTTTCCAATGAGAATATTTTATTTTTAAAAACTCAATTAATAATATAATGTAACTGCCTATTACGGTCCTATTACGGTCGAAAATATTTTTCGCAATAAATTTATTAACAGTTTTTATAGATTAACATCTTTATAATATATGATGCTTGATGGTAGCATCAAATTATTAATAAAAATTGCTTGTCAATTTTTAATTCGCGATTACTAGAGTAGTTTTAATTGCGTTTATTTAGTCCGGAAAAACAATTCGGCGCGCAGTTTGAAAAAGACTACAATATGGTATATATGCTAGTACATATATAGGATATATTAGTAATTCAAGATTGAATTATTTAAAGCAACGAAGATCCAGCTCGGACCGTAATAGGCAGTTATATTATATTATTAATTGAGTTTTTCAAATATACGGTCAAAATATAAATACATTGTTTTTATTTTTAAATTAGCCAATTAGCGACGCATGTGTGCAATCGGAGCCTTCCCGTACGTATAGCCGTAGAAGAGAGAGAAAGGAAGGACTCAAATGAGGGTGGCACCCAGTTGGACACGGCTCAATTGGACACGAGCCACTCACAGCGCTTGAGACTACAAAGCTCCTAAGCACCGGTCGCTGTAATTGGTGGTGTCCAATCGAGCTGTGATCAATCGGGATCACCCCCTCAAATGAGTGCGTCCTTTTCAAGATAGGATTACCCCCACTCCTCAAATTTCTGACAATGCGACCTCTAGTACTACTATCTCTATGGTTAAGGGTTCGTTTGGCAACCATGATATCACTGTCATGGTATCATGACCCTAGTTTGTTGCTCGAGCAGGATGGACGTGTGTCTGGCCTGGTTCGGGTATTGCATCATGTCTCATTTTTTGAAGAGCGTTTCTGGCTTCAACTGTGCTTTGCATTACATTACATTTTTGCGGATCTCATCGGGGATATCCGACATGGGCGAAATGTAAGTAGTTTATATAACAAGATTTATATATTTAATTAATATTGTATTAATTGTATTAATATTAAAGTTATTTTTCATGATCTTTCAGCTTAATGGAGGACACCAACATAGAATTAACGGCCCTGAGGGCTGAAGTTGAAAAACTGAGACAACTTTTAGAACTTCAGCCCTCAGGACCATCGGTGCCGTCAGAGCAGCCCATGCCGCCTGCACAAGGGCCAGCGGCGACGCAGCCGCCCGGACCGGCCGCACCGGGACCAGCGGCAACGCAGCCGCTCACGGAACCAACGGCCCCACAAGAAAAACGTAAGTAATAACGACTCGCAAAAGGGGCATTTGGTCAAATTATAGCAAATAAATAGAGTTAGATAACTAATTCATTAATCATAACTACTTCATTAATTATTACAGTTAGACGCTGGCAAAAAAGCCGCCACAGCCCACAAAGTCGCAGATACGAAAAACGTGGTGGCCGCGGAGGACGCGGAGGACGCGGAAGGGGGGACACGAAAAAAAAATATATATAAGTAGTAATGCTATGAGAATTCTAACTCGGGAACTCCGAGGGGAATGCGGGGCGCGGGGGATTCTTCGGTGGCGGGGTATGACGTCATGCAGTAAGGCATCCCAGATTTGGAGGGGGGGCTATAGTCACGTACAGGAGAACAAAAAATATCACAAAAAAGGAAAATATTGCCATGAACAAAAACAATACAAAAAAAAAACAGATAGTTATAAAACGAAAAGTTTTGCAAAAGGTATTCGCCGGTATATGCTCCAACGGTTTTTCGATCAAGATATAGC
>NW_017296714.1:2433-2863 GCF_001594075.2 Trachymyrmex cornetzi | reverse complement strand
AAAGATGTGTACAGCTATAACCACAACAAATTGTGAGGGAGGGGATAGTTTTCGTAGGAAAGTAATACTTCTAAAATCGAAGAAGGGGCAGGTTGCCTCCTCTTTCCAAGAATTTCAAACGTGTCGCAACACGTCTTTCTACGTATTTTTCTTTGTTATGAGCTTATACATACGTTTATATACGTTCATACATACGTTCATACACACGTTCATACGTTTATACATACATACATACATACATACATACATACATACATGCATACATTCATACATACGTTTATACATACATTTATACATACGTTCATACATACATACGTTTATACGTATGTTCATATATACGTTTATATGTACATACCTTTATACATACGTTTAGACGTATATACGTTTATACATATGTTCATACATACATTTATACATACGCTCATGTATT
>NW_017296714.1:1933-2135 GCF_001594075.2 Trachymyrmex cornetzi | reverse complement strand
TTGTCATCATTCTCTTCCACACCAA
Organism: Trachymyrmex cornetzi; assembly: GCF_001594075.2. Classification (NCBI taxonomy): domain Eukaryota; kingdom Metazoa; phylum Arthropoda; class Insecta; order Hymenoptera; family Formicidae; genus Trachymyrmex; species Trachymyrmex cornetzi. The sequence continues at coordinate 2,110 of NW_017296714.1, read as the reverse complement.
TTACAGCCATTGTAATCAGGCGTTTCACCATGGTGTACGGGATCTTCCCATTGCAATTCATGGTGATAAGCACTCAGCCAGGAAGCGCTATATTTTTCTGATTTTGTCAAGAAATTCCATGGCATAGGACACGTAAAAATGTAATGAGAGAGAATGGCTCCTTTTCTCAACACCGCC
>NW_017296714.1:511-1534 GCF_001594075.2 Trachymyrmex cornetzi | reverse complement strand
CGTACATATCAAACAGGACGGCGTATCTCTTTTTGCCAAAATCCAGATTTAAATCGTCGTACGGATAAAACGTTGAATTTAAATCAAGTTTCACGTTACTCAAATTACAATCGTCGAACACGCTACCATTTTGTGACATGACATTTTTTCGACCAGTCTGCAGAGCAAAGATAACGTATCGCGGTTTCTCAAGCTGAGTCGCCGTTTTGACGGCCCATGAATGCTTTGTCGTATTCTGTAGCAGAGGATACTCGTACAGATCCCACGAGCGAAAACTCATGCTCAGATAATGACCGCTTTCCAATGTTCGCAGCATTGATAATTTATTGATCTCGTTTAACGCAACGTGAGGCATCCGCCACTGTACTTTAAATAATTCAATTTCAGACTCCGTCACAGGATTTCCCACCAAGCAATTGTTGTCGTTGCGCGCTCGTATCAAAATCAATTCGTGGCGAGCGTTGATGATCAGGCGTTTGTAATCTTCGCAAAAGCCCAACAGCATGCTGAGCGGTACGCAAAAATTAAAGTGTCCTTCCTCCGTGTCGGATCTAGTGTTCCATCCAGCGTTGAGCGCAATCAAAGCTTTATCGTACGTCAGCGACACGTAATTCTTGAGCGTGCTAGTTATGCCTGCGTTTCTGCTGCGGTCAATCTCCACGCCGTTGAGTTCATATCGAATTTCATCAAACATAAACGCCACGCAATTATTTACAAGCGTCGTTGGCGTCTGATCGTTTTTCTTTTTCACCGTCAATCTTCCTTCGACGTAAAGAAAACTTTCACACGGCAACGTGTACAAATCCTGTTGCTGTATTGGTATTCTTATTTCATCGCTGTATCCAAAAGTTGCATTGGCGAACGGGTTGTACGTGTGAGTCTCGATCTTGACGATGCGATCGTCAAAGATCGGCTCACCGGTAATATTCAAGATATCAATCATTTCAAAAGTTGCGCACCGCGAATCCCAAAGATTGTAAAAATTTAACGTTCGACGCGCTAAGCTTCTTCTTGCTGATGCAA
>NW_017296714.1:0-223 GCF_001594075.2 Trachymyrmex cornetzi | reverse complement strand
TTCGTGTATCGTGTGTGCACCTTTGCCGTTGCTGTATGCACCCGCGGTTACGTTACACTCTACGCGGATAACGTTTCCGGACGTGACGATCCGATTCGTGCCATTTTTGCGGTCGCAGTATACGCTTCAACGAGAATCCCAGCAGCGATCCAATACTGTCGAGCTTGCCAAAGTTTATTCTGTAGGCGCATCTAATCTCGCATCTCATCGTGTTGTAGTTTGC
>NW_017296713.1:134601-140824 GCF_001594075.2 Trachymyrmex cornetzi | reverse complement strand
AATGACGTCCAATCATTTATAAAAGTGTCATTAAACTTGACATGGATACTTCTTTCAAGTCCAAAGAATTAATACAAAGAAATAAGGAACACAAGAGGGATGCAAATAGATAATCTATTATGTTAAACTTCTATATATATCTTTGTTTTCATCGTAAATTAAATAAATAAATCTTTACAAATTTCTGAAGTGCTATATTATTAATAACAATACTACATTGGAATATTTATTTTTCAATTTATCATACATTAACTTCTAAAGAAATACAAATGCTGTATAATACATAATTTATTAGAATGTATAAACATTATAATTCAAATTGTAATATTAAGGAATTCATGATCGGATCTTATATTTAAGGCCATTTTAGGTTTAATGCTGAGATGTTATGAATGAATCAAAGAGTCATTTTGGGATCTTAATACATTAAGTGACATCTCTTACGGCTCTGTAATTGATTCATACTAAAAGATTATATATAATGTTCTCAATATAAGAATGGTCAATGAATACTACATTAAAATATGAGGATATAATTAATTCTCTGAATATAATCAATTCGTAATTATAATTTATATAATACTTTATATGCTGCAATTATGTTTTAACATTAGTGTTTTAGTCTTATAATTAATAGTTTGAATCAATAATTTTTCAGACTTTTAGTTCGCATAAAAGTAATATTCGAATTACCCAAATAATTGGAATACCTTGATTAGAGTAATACTAGTTATTTCGAATAATTTGAATATTATAATCTTGGTTGTATATACCTTTAATACAAATAGATGTATTGCGTAAAATATGTAAAATTATTACCACAAAAAATTCGACAATTTGATAATTATTTAATGTACATAATTATTAAAACAACTAATAAATGATATATTATTAGAAAAATTCTTCTCCTCGTCAAAAATGTATATTTGTTCATCTCAAGTATGGCTCATAAGAAAAGTGAAATATGCTTATATCCTCCATAATATTGTTTTCGGCAAGTAATGAATCTCAGAACTCTGTTGTGCTACAGTCTAGATTGGAATCTGTAAGTGAAAGTGCAATAAATTCTAACTAAAAAATGTATAATACTTATTTGATTAGCAGGTACAGTACAGTTAAAATTTATTTGAATAGGGTATATCTACACTATTTTATAACTTTAATTGGATACAGTATACACTATTTTATGATTGTATGAAACTAAAGACTCATACTTTAAATGCCACAAAACTTAATGTATGGGTCCAAATAATATTTAAAACTGATAGTAATAGACTCGAATATTAAAATTAATTATCATTACGTATGAATATATAATAATGAATACGAATTATCCGATTCTTACACAGACGAAATTTTATTATTTAACACAATCGTTTACAAGATTTATAAAACACAAGCTTCAAAATGTACGAATATAGTCTTAAAATTTTCCATTATTATTTTCTAACTTTTCTGTTTGTAATACTGTGTCAGACTAATGAGATGCTGAATCCACGTTACTTACTTCAGCTAATGATTGATTTACTGTTCCAATTATATTATGTTCTGTAGTATTTATAGTTTCCACGTTAAGCCATGTTCTGCCAAATGCTGCGCTATGTCACGAATTTTAAATATGTTAAACCATATATAGCAACGTTTGCATTGTATCTTATCACGTTCTAAATACACTTCAAAATTTTCGGATAGACATTCATATAGTGTATATTTTAATTGTTTCAATACTAGCGAATGGCAACTTATCAGATGAATTTTTAAATTGTAAACTTCATATCCACTCGAGATTGGATTATCACAAATTTTATATTTCGAAGAATATTTTACGTCTTCTGTAAAATATTTCCATATCAAGTTGCTTCGGTCAACTTTGTCAATTTGGTCTTCGTCAATTTTATGAATACGAAACAAATGTACTTTTGTCAACATTACTTCTTGAAATTCTTCAAAACAATAATTACATTTCATTTGACCAATTTTCCTCTACAATGTTTCCATATTCAGGATTTTCGCTTAGTTTTTTGTGAGTCATTATTGTCTGTAATTGTTTTCGTACAGTATAAATTAGATCGTACAATACTAAACTAAAAATTCTTTTTATATAAATGTTTTACAAATCGAATGTATTAATGTATATATTATTAATAGCTGGACAGACGTACAAAGTTATGAATGCTATATTTCATTATGGTTTATGTGTCGAAGAGAGTCATTATATAAGTATGTGTCGAGAAGGAACATCTTAGATTGAAATTGATGATGTGTAAGTTATAAAAAAACAATGGCCTAGAGGTACTAAAGATATTTCTATATTATTTTTACAGAAAAATATTAGCAAAAATATATAATAAGCAACATATATTTACGATGTGGATTAAGATGTGGAAGAAACTGTTAATGTTTTTATAATTTTTACTAAATCTAATGATATATGTATCATCTGCATAAAAGATTTGATATCAACAAATGTGGCGCCAAGTTAAATTTATATTCTATATATGATCGTATACAAACTTACCTTTTTAAAAAAAGGTAAAAAAAGCGCTAAGCGTGTGTGCTTTTCGTAAAGAATCACCATTTGGGCGAGTTTCACCAACGCCAATTACTTAATCGGCCGTGAAACTGATGATTAATCACGTTTACTGTTTAGTAGAACTAATGATATGTATCATTTGCATAAAAGATTTGATATCAACAACTGGCGCCAAGTTAAATTTTACCATTTTATTCCTTCCAAAGAAAAAATAATAGTTTTAATTTTTTTCTTAATTTATTAAACTCTAATGATATGTATCATTCGTATAAAAGATTTGATATCAACAAAATTGGCGCCAAGCTAAATTCATCAAAATTTTATCAAAATTTTATGTATTATTCGTAAAAAAGATTTGATATCAACAATTGGCGCCAAGTTAAATCCCATTCTTTATACCATGCCAAATTAAATAAATAATAAATATTAATCTAATAGTATGTATTATTTGTACAAACGATTTGATATCAACAACTGTGGCGCCAAGTTAAATTCTACCAAATAAAAAGTAAAACTCAAGTGATGTGTTACGTCCTGAGCGCGAGTTTCTAGCGGTCTCGAGACGCGACACAAGTTGTGGGAACGCGAACGCGGAGCGGGGCGCGCGGGGCGAAGCCTTGGCTTCTATGCGGTGTTTTGACGCGTTTTTCTGTCGTTGGAATAGGCAGCTGTCACCAGTGCTCGGAAATGAGCACGAAATTCGGAGATAATGTATTTAATTCTAAGAGGTTGGTTGAGTTTAAGTAGTTAGCCTTCCACGTTCTTCCAATAAAATAAAATGGAGAGTTTAGAGGATGCGTCAGTTGACTTCATTTCGCATCTCTCTATCTACACTCTCCTTTATGTTGAGAAGGACTTGGAAGGATTTGAGAAGGCCTTAAGGGCAGATAAATAAAAATAGAAATAATTTAGACTATACGATTTTAATGTTAATAGAACATGGTGAGTTGCTAGTTATTCGAGGTTTGTTTGTTATGAGTATGGGCCTCGTGGGCTTGCGCACGGGCGCTATATGTGGCGGAGACTGTGAAGGCCTAGGTCGCGGCTGCGGAGTTGCAGTGACCGTTTTTTAGCCCTCGGAAGTGTGGATCGCGCCTGATGTGCTCACGATTTCGCGCGCCGTGGTTGGCGCGTCGGCGATAGGCTCGTAAGGTCTCCTTAACGTTATCTTCCCAATGGCGGGAAGGGTCAAACGTCCCTTCCGCGAACAGTTCCCGTTGGAGCCTTTTTTATATGAACGCGCCACCCTCCTCGCTTGCCGCGTGGACGCTTTTTCTGTGGCATCTGCGCCCAGAAAAAACGTAGGTGAGTACGGCAGATCGGAAAGAGAGAGGGAGTGCGGAGGCCTCGACGCCGTGGAAGGCGCTCGTTTGGAGTTTCCGCAAGGAGGTGATTTCGGCGTCGCCGTGGTGAGCGCTGCTGAAATCAGGCGAGGAGTTAGCCCGTCAGACCCCTTGGTTGGCGCACGATCGGGGCTGGATTTTGGTAGGAATTACGGAAGATCCGGAGCGCTAGTGAAAGCGCTAGGAGTCCTTACCATTCTGGTTTTCCAGGAAGAATAAGGTGATTTGTCTGTAAATCGTCCCGCTTTATATATATTTTGTATCGTGACCCCTCGCGGTAAGGGGGTGTTTTCGCACACGTGTTGTTGCGAAATTCTCTCGAATGTTCTAATTCTTCTATCGCGATTTATTTAATTACTGTGTGTCTTTTTGTTCTTTTGGTCGTTCTCATTTTTAGCGGGGTTCGCAATATTCCTAGGGGTGCTCTTGGTTGGCGCGTGAGCACTCGGTCGCGGCGTAGCTAGCGTGCATCCTTTGCGCGTTTTTTCATTCTGCTTTTCCGCGTATCTTCAGTTCTTTCTTCTGAAGTGCTCGCGAGTCTCCTTTGTTTGTTTAAGGCTCTTATTTCGTTATTCGTGCCCTTATTTAAACGGCAATAGTTTTTATTTCTGAGACCTTCATGATCGATGCGCGCGTTTCGCGTTGCATCGCTATGCATGTTACGAGTGATTGCGCGTTTTTACTTGTTCTTGGTGGATCGGCGCTATTTCCTCGTGATTATTTGGTTGCTAGTTATGATGTTCGTTATTTCCCATCTTTTGGCGGTGCTATCTATGTGCTCTAGTGCATTTTTCTATTAGTTTTTCTATATTATAAGTTGCGCAGGCGCTGTGCGTGCGGCGTTCGAACGCGACGGTTTCGGTAGCTTATCCTATAGTTATACGCGCTTGTAGTTGGCACGTATTGTATCGTTCGCTATACTCCGTGCTCGCGTTCGCTTGGTAAACGGCCGGGGTGCAATAATGTAGCGAACCAGACGTTACAGATACTATCTTTATTATTTACTTAATCCAAATGGTACCATCTTTAATTTTTATGAGATGAAACCTAAGTATACGTACATTTATTGAAGAATCTTCCTATTCCAATCCAAATGGTTTAAATTTCTCTTAAATAAAATTATTAGATCACAATTCATTCAAAGATATTTCCTCTTCCAATTAAAGTAGTGGTTATTTAATTCTCCCTCAAAACACTATACAAAACATTATCACAAAATTGCGTTACCTTGCTCAATTTAAATGTTAAAAAATTAAAGAATTAACCGTATAAAATGAAAAAATTTAATTTAAATAGAAAAATTTTTCATGTAAAAACACTTAATAGCAACCGAAAAATATTCCCCTTAAGATTGCCGTATTTCATATGTATTCAAGTTATTCATTCCATGTTCACATCGATGTGCAAACAAATTTAAAACATCAGGTTTATCGTAATTTAATAATAACTTTCTGGAAACTTAAATTCAATAAACGTTGCAATACTGCATTCGCATAACATGAAACCTTGTCTGTATTTTGAAAACCACGTATAATCCAAGCAGTATTTTTTAATGGAACTTTTTGACCCGATTCTTGAACGGAGGAAATCATTTTCGATAATGTCCACGAAACATCTTTAACTCTACAATATCGCTTTGACATAGTGATCATTTCTGATTCTGAATCATGTATTTCAATCGATTATATTCTATAATAGCTTTTTCACTAGCAAACACGGATGAAGGATCAAAATTAATTAAATGCAGTCCATCAAGAGATGTTACTCGAGATAATGCAACATAAGCCTGACCGCAACTAAATACATTGTTATCTAAATCCATAACAGCATTTTGTAAACTCAAACCTTGACTTTTATGAATAGTAATACCATAACTCAAACATAATGGAAATTGTTTTCTAATAACGTAAACTCTATGCATCAATGGAAACTTAACATTTACTCTTTCAATAAAATACTCTAAACCAGACGGTAAAATGAACTTTTATCTTTTCTATAGTTTTATCCTGCATAACTGATACAACTGTAGCAATTGTACTATTTACAAGACCCAAACTAGCATCAATATTACGTCTTATCATAACTTTCGCTCCAATTTTAATCGTAATTCGTTTTGAAAGTCCAGATGTTCTATAGTGTCTCCCCGAACCCAGCCAGAGCGTATCCAGGCTATGTTTCAAAATTCACTGCCATCGCTGAAAATCTACAATTTACGTTACGTATACTATATATTGTTAGCACTGACAGTGAATTTTGGAACATAGTCCCAGATGTACGGCCGCTCAGTGAGGGCTCAGTGAGCTCTTGTACCTGTTTGATCTATATTTTTAGATCTAATGGAATATGT
>NW_017296713.1:133213-134456 GCF_001594075.2 Trachymyrmex cornetzi | reverse complement strand
GAGCAACGCGAACAGACATCCATTTCCTCAATAGCGAATACCTAGACACCCACTTTCTCGACGGCGAACATGTAGAAAACACCTAGACACACGATTCTTCCACGGCGACCACCTAGACATCCATTTCCTCGACGGCGAACACCAAGACACCCATTTTCTCAATAGCGAACACCTAGACACCCATTTCCTCAATAACGAACACCTAGACACCCATTTCCTCGACGGCAAACACCTAGACACTCATTTCCTCGACGGCGAACACCTAGACACCAACTTCTTCGACAGCGAACACCTAGACATCCATTTCCTCGACGGCGAACACCTAGAAACCCACTTCCTGGACGACGAACACCTAGACACCCACTTCTTCGACGGCGAACACCTAGACACCCATTTCCTCGACGGCGAACACCTAGACACCCTCATCCTCGACGGCAAACACCTAGACGCTCACTTCCTCGACGACGAACACCTAGACGCCCACTTCCTCGACGGCGAACGCCTAGACATCCATTTCCTCGACGGCAAATCACCTAAACACTCATTTCCTCGATAGTAAACACCTAGACACAAACTTCCTCGACGACGAACACCTAGACACCCATTTCCTCGACGGCTAACACCTAGATACCCATTTCCCCAATAGCGAACACCTAGACACTCACTTCCTCGACCTAGACATCCACTTCCTCAACGACAGACATCTAGACGCTTAATTCCTCGGCGGCGAACACCTAGACGCTTACTTCCTGAATATCTATACACCCTCTTCCTCGACGCGGTAAATACCTAGATCTTCATCAACGACAATCTCGATATTTTATTTTAATTATAATTAATATTTTATTTTAATTCATTTTATTAATTTTAATTTCAATTAATTAATTATAACACGTATATGTCATTATTCATTTTATTAATTTTAATTTTAATTAATTAATTATAACACGTCACATCGTATATGTGACAATGTTGCCTTCGCTGATTATCACAGCCGTCATACGTGGTTGATCACGTTCGAATGTGCAATGCTGCCATCGCTAGGTTAAGTCAAAAGCCCTCTAGTGTCGAAAAAACAAGATGGACATTTTCTCCTGGTCGACGACGACAATAACCAAGATGATAATAATGATGATAATAACGACGTATCTGAATCTGATGATCTGAAAAGTAGCAGTTCGGAACTTTGCGTCGCGATATCTCCGCTCGTAGAGCACGTAGAAAAAAAATAAAAGCACTTTTA
>NW_017296713.1:130174-133073 GCF_001594075.2 Trachymyrmex cornetzi | reverse complement strand
GAGACACTGCCAGTGTCTCCAGATATATGCAATAGCTCCTGGCAGACTTGGGAAATTGTTCGTTGCAGATAAACAGACATATAAACCATACGTGAATTTGATCCATTTCCAAACATCTTTTCTTAAATTTCACCATTTGAGAAAAATCTTCTTGACGTTTTCTGGATGGATTCATTAATAAGAGGCTTTACTTTACCGCAAGGAAATCTCGACAAGAAATGCATCATGATCCTTACCTCCCCTCGAGGTTAATAAAATAAACTCATTCGACGTATTTTTGCACGGGTGGCATCCAGTTGGACACGGCTCAATTGGACACGAGCCACTCACAGCGCTTGAGATTACAAAGCTCCTAAGCACCGGTCGCTGTGATTGATGGTGTCCAATATAGCCGTAATCAATCGGGATCAGTGATGCCAGACTTGGCCCGCACTCGCGCATGCGCGTTGTTTACAGCTGAGTGGGCAGTGCTGTAGCCATTGGGTTAGGTTAGGTTAAAGTGGCGCCGTGTGGACCGCGAAATCTGCGCGCCAAACCGGATACAGGAGATGCGAGGAATCCCAAGAGGCAAATATAAATGAGGTTTTTGGCAGATTTCTCTTACCCTTGCTTGGTATTCATAGTTTCCTGCCGAATAAATTATTTATTTTTTTACCTAGAAGACTTTTTTACCTGTTCTTTACCTGTAAAATTATTTCACCGTCTATCCTCATCATGATTTATTCATACAATTAATATTACTGCATGCTAAGAGGTATGTCTAATCTCAATATATTTATAATTCTATTTCTCTTTGAGGCGACGAAGGATGCCAGTTTCACGAACGGATTAGATACTCTACTGGCGCTTTAGACTGCGCGCATGCGCGAGTGCGGGCCAAATCTGGCATCACTGATCGGGATCACCCCTTTTTGCACTACATGAAAAATTTGACCCGCGAACCGAGTTACTAGTATTAATTGTTATTAATTAAAGTTGACAGATATCCACAGGAAATCCGTTGCATCGATGACATAAAGGATTAAACAAATTTTCTGCTTTACAGACAAATATTTAACCAAGACAAACTCTGCTGTAATCTATACCACTATCGATGTGACGGTTTTCCTAACCTGAATAGTCATCAACTTTAATTTCTCGGTCCACGGGGTAATTTTTTTTGCCAGATTCGTTCATTCCGTACAAAAACGTGTCGAGTAAATCTAAAATTGTGTATTGCAGAAGCAGAAAATTACTTACGTGTTCCTCTACTACCATCGATGGGACGAATTTCCTAACCTAACCAAAAATGTATACACTAAGGGTACGTATCCACCGAGCGCGTCATGCGTCGCGTCGTCCACCGCGTCACGACGCGACGCGACACGAAAGAGAGAAAGAGTGAAGTTTATATATGTACACAACCCCTTTCTTTCTCTCTTTCGCGTCGCGTCGTGACGCGATGGACGACGCGACGCGTGACGCGCTCAGTGGAAACGTACCATAATAATTGTCGTGTCTCCAGATAGTAGCACTCGCTGATCATATATGTATCACTACTAGCGCTTCTTGCGTATTGCGTAATAATTGCGTAAAGAATGTCAGAAGGACACGAAACTAACGCTCTTTGCGTAAAAAATGTCAGACGGACACCAAAGAAATGCGCGGAATGTGGTCGACGACAATGACAATGACAATAACGACGTATCTGAATCTGAACTGAAAAGGTAGCAGTTCGGAACTTTGCGTCGCGATATCTCCGCTCGTAGTTCACGTAGAAAAAAAAAATAAAAGCACTTTTATCATACAATCCGTGGCTATCGATTGAGCATACTGTGACGTGACATTTTGTCCGTCACTGTGCGGACTTGTCGACGGCGGACTCGCACTTCCTACCAGCTCGAAAGGCGAGCGCGCACGCGAGCGAGCGTGCAAACGCACCTGCGAACGTGCGTTAAAATTCGCGTCATTTGATTTACTTGGCAGATCTTATTCTTTTATACTAGCATTTCTTTTGCGTAATGACCAAGCGTATCAGGAAGCGTAGGCGCGCCACGGATCACGCTCGGCAGCTGCGGTGAAATGTCATTGTACCATCGTGCCGTCTCGCCCGCCACCCTTGAAAGGAAGACAGAAGAAGGACCGGATCGTAAGGACGGCCGCAGAGCAGAGAGAAGGGCACACATCCCGGAGCCCGGATGAGCAGGTTGTATCGTTTCATATCATTGCTTGTAACCGCTGTCAAAAATAAGGGGAACAATACTTTCACCATGCACCCCTTGCAGAGCACCGGAGGAGGCCAGAATTCCCGGCCACCCTGGAGGGGCCGGACGGACGTCCGTCGGAAGCCTAGGGCACGACGAGCGGGAAGGAATTCCATCCCGATCTCCTCCGCCAGGCCAGGAAGTGCAGGGGCCGTGAATCAGGACACCACCCTTGACAGAAATCCTCATTGCGAGCTCGCATGAGCGAGGACTCCAGGCCGCGCGGGCCTGCACGGCACGCGCAGATAACGTGACATGCGGAAACCAATCAGTGTGGCTACCTCCCCCCGCAGGAGGGGGGGAGCGCTAAGCAGCCTGCGAGAATCCGCCGAAAGCTCCCGGGCCTCACTCTTTTCGTGGACGAGCGAGCAGAACCGTTGTAAAGGAAGTGCGAAGTCGCCGTCGACGAGGACGAGCACCAGATTACCGAGGAATTGACGAGAGGAAATCGAGAGGACGAAGGAGCCAACGAGGGTGAGACGAGCGTCGTCGTGTGTAAGGCTGCCGACCGGGGTACATCGCCGGGTGAATCGCACGTAAGCCAGCTCGCACGTAACGATAGAATCGGCGCAATGGCCGCCGTGTAGAACCGCGGAGCCGCGAGCCACGTGCCATCCTCCCGAGCTTGGGAATTATTAGCTGTAGCATTTCGAGAG
>NW_017296713.1:127840-130039 GCF_001594075.2 Trachymyrmex cornetzi | reverse complement strand
ACGCGCGGAGTAGTCACGTTGTCGAGTTTCGTCGGGTCGCGTAACGACGATTATTGTAATTGCGTGATCGTTTAGTATCGCGTCACGTAGGCACGCTTGTTATAATCGTGCCGCCGCGCATTGTGCTGTCGCCTCGGAACGCGGATTGTCGCGTTGCCGAGTGAACTTCCGGTTGCGGTATTACCGAGTAGAGTCCGTTTCCGGAATCCACGCTATCGAGTAGAATCGTGTCGCATAAAAGAGTTCGCTAGAATCGCGTCGCACCATCGCGTGGCGTCGGCCGCGGGCCGGCGTTGCACGTCCAGGAGTCTGGTGGTACAGCGTGTACGGGTTCTGGCCGGCTGTCGAGGGGTGGGCGTTTGACACCGTCGGAAGATACCGCGGGGAAGGTCGGGGCTCGTGCTGTAGCGTATGACCGGCGTCCGGCGTTAGGATTAAGTTAGCGGCTCTCTGTGCGAGTACCGAGAGTATCGAGCAGAGCGGAGGGGCGAAGCCCCGGAGAGTACTTGTAATTGCTTCACTGCTGTAATTTATCATACTTGCTTCATTACATTCCTTTCAAATATAATTGTTCTTATTATTACGTTTTCGCGTGGTTTATTCTTGTGGCCTATCTCTCTCGCCCTCCGCCAAATTTCCCACACCCCTTGTGACCCACCCCCTGCTGTCGCGAAAACGTTACGGGCAAAAGTGAGGAGATTTCGAAAAGAGTGGCACGCTCTCTCGTGCCTGGCGCCCAACTTAGAATAAGAATTATAATTTTGGCCGAAGAACCGCCTGGCTGTCGCAAAATTCCGCTACCGAGGGAGAGAAGATACTTTTGCGTACTTTGAGTACTGAGAACACGCGACGAAGTTGTGCCGTTACTCGCGAGTACGGTTACAATACATAGAACGCGATCGGTTCAGCCGTTATTGAGATCCGATAATCTCGATCTGCCGCAACTCGTCGTTTCGCGTAAAGGAGGCACGGCAGTGTTGCTGCGCGTAGCTTCGCGCCGAGACATTACCTGTACCTCCAGATCAGGCCTGTCCAACGCTGCTCGTGAGTCGAAAACGCTTCCAGCTCTCTGTCATCTCGGTAGAGCGAGATGAAGCTAAAATAACAAAGGATAGGCGGCAGGACTCCGCCTGAATTCAGATCTGTCCGAGAGTCATAGAAAGAAGAAACCGAGGGAGAACCCAATTCTCAAAATAAATTATAGTAGCTGTTACGTCCTGAGTCGCGTGTTTTCTAATAGGGGAGGCCAAGCGGAGATTTTGGGATTTACTCGAGCGCGTCAGAATAACATAAAGGGGGAAAGCTTGCACCCTAATAAGTACCCCCACCACATATTAAACCTCTATATAGAGCCGGGGGTTCAGGGGAGCCCGTCAAATTAGTATCTAACTCGATCGCGTCAGATTAAGGTATGGTGTGTTAATTACATGTAGAAAAGTGTACATTTCGATAATCTGACGATTTCAGCGTGACGTAAGGAAATGGGAGAGTCACAAAGTTGCAAAAAAAAGATTTTTTGACCCCTTCCTACAGCTAACCCCACCACGCAAACCGTCAGATTAATATTTATCCGTTATCAGAAACACATGGGTCGCTTACATTATTAATATCTGACACGCTCGAGTACTGTACACGCCTGTACACGCCGTAAAGCCTGTACACGCTCCCCCCACCACTGAAACCGCCTACCTTTCCTTTTTTTCTTTTTAGCATCTAATCTTCACAATCCAATAGGTCCCCACGACGCTCGAGTAAATCCACATTTAGCCTCTCGGCCTCCCCTACTATTCGTACAAAGCGGTCCCGAGACGCGACATAAAGGGTGCGTTCCGAGTCACGCATGAAGCGCGTAGACCGCATAGAAAGTCGTTCCGAGTTAGCTATTGCGCGCTTCGAAAGCGCTTCGAGAGTACTTGAATTCCCCAGATTGTACTAACCGTACTGAATTCTTAGCACTCCTCCCAGCGCATTGACTGCTTCTCTTTCGACTTGAGGCAGTGAAAGCGTTTCATGCGTTGATGCAGTCTAAGCGTTTGTTAGATAATTCGAAACGCACTCAGATTGCACCGATTGCAAAGCAGTCACCGGTTCCTACAGATTGAAGTCTGGAAACGCTGCTCCGAGTTGTGTTTGCTCGTGAGCTCTATCGTTCGCACGAAGGCATATTTTTGTACAAGATCCTCGGCATCCACGCTCGAC
>NW_017296713.1:126130-127358 GCF_001594075.2 Trachymyrmex cornetzi | reverse complement strand
GGAAGTGGAAAGAGCGGAAGATTTTACGTCCGAATATGACCTTGACCTTGACCTTCACCGCTACCTTCAAGTGCTCCTTCACCGCTCCATGGTGAGATTCTATAGTTCTTTTCGGTTTGTGTCCGTTAGTTTGGACCTCCCTGCCGGCCAGCATTTAGCATGGTTGAACCTGAGCTGATATAGCCCGAGCGGATCGTAAGCCACAACATCCCCACCACGAGAAGGTGGACACATGGGGGCACTCAGCCAGTTAAGGCCAGATAGAGGAGTCACCCAGCCAGTTAAGGCAAGATAGAGGAATCACCCAGCCAATTAAGGCAAGATAGAGGAGTCACCCAGCCAGTTAAGGCAAGATAGAGGAGTCACCCAGCCAGTTAAGGCAAGGTCGAGTATCATCTGGTTATCAACCTCAAGATTTAATGTCTGACCTCATGTTAAAGTCCACTCCATAAGCAAATTTATCTAACTAAATGTTCAAATAATTGACCGTTATTATCAAGGCATAACTGAATGCGATTTTGAAAACTTCTAATGGTTGCAAGAAGAACATTTCTTGGAATGTTGCGACATGCGTTTATTATGCGTTCCATCATATTTTGTCTTGTGGTGGGTGCTTCAGCGTAGACAATATTTTTCAGATAGCCCCACAAAAAGAAGTCCAAATTAGACAAATCCGGAAACCTCGGACTCCACTCTACAAATCCACCACGTCCTATCTATTGATTTGTGAATCTGATATTTAAATAGTCGCGAACTAATGAGGAGGTGCACCATCTTGCTGAAACCACATGCGGACTTTCGTTTGTAGATCAACATTTTCGAGCAATTTCGGTAAATCATTTATTAAAAATTGTAAATAGTTGTGACTATTTACATTTTCGTCGAAGAAATAAGGTCCAATCAAGTTTCCATTGACAATACCGCACCATACGATCAAACTCCAACGTTGCTGATGATTCACTTCACGATGCCAATGAGGATTTTCTACAGACCAATAATGGCAATTGTGCCTATTAAGTTGACCAGTATTATGAAAAGTGGCTTCATCACTAAATAAGACGTAATGAAAAAATTCCGGATCTTGTTGTATCATTGTTTGTGCCCATCTATTATACAAAACAGACGCCTTCTTTCGAAGTCTCCGGCTTGCAATTGTTGTGTCAAAGTTATATGGTAAGGATGCAATCTATGAACTTTCAATATTCGGTGCACCGTGGATTTTGGAAAA
>NW_017296713.1:117470-124784 GCF_001594075.2 Trachymyrmex cornetzi | reverse complement strand
AACTTTTGTATAAACAAATTTCCTCCAAAATGCTTACCATCCGAGATATTCCTATCCGTTATTTAAAATGGGACACCCTGTATTTTTATGTAATTAATATCTGCAATTAACTTTTTAATTTTATTTAAAAGCATGTATATTCAAGATTAAGAATAATGTAAAAGATCATATTTTGATGATTTAATAGTTGTGTTTACTTTTTAAATTAATGCTTTTAGACAAGTCGAAGGTATTTGTATGGCCAGACAAGGCAGTACTTTTGTTATTGGAAATGTACCGAGAAAGAGAAGAAGATTTCTCTACTGGAAAACGTAGCAATAGAATCTAGACTGAAATTGCTGCTGCGATGAAAGAGGCGAATTCTTTATATGAAGTGACTGGTCAGCAATGTGCGTCCAAAATGTCTGGCTTAAAGCGGACATATAAAAATATTGCTGACTTAAATAAAAAAAGCGGAAATCATACAAGTTCGTGGGCTTTTTTTTCGGTAAGAATGTTTTATCATGTATCGTAAAATACCTGGTTTTTATATGCATTTAGTATATTTTATTGTACACATTTTGTTACTATTATTATTATTGTATACTATAGGTTATGGATTCAATATTTGGTGATAAAGCTTCAATTAATCCTCCTGCAATTGCAACGAGTGATCCAGTGAACCCTTTTAAGGAGTTATCACCAACATCATCTACGATCTCGTGCTCTGACATAAGAAGTAAGTACTTGAAAACAACTGCTGCAAAAATAAAATCTTAATTTGTTTCTGATTTCTTACGTCTTCGATATAAAGTTATGTCGTTGTTCTCAAAAATTTTCTCCAGTGAACTAGGTAATAATTTTATTATAATTTTATATATTAGAACTCGTGTATTAAAACACTTTATGAACGCCGGTATTTCTTTGTTGAAAATTATCTCCACTGAGTCGAGTAACATATTCTTTAAATGTTATTTGCATATTTTTCTTAGTCAAACATCAATAGTTCTAGAAAATTTATTTCGTTTAATAAATGGATTACTATGTTTAGCGTAAAAGATTAATATTTTGTAATATATAGTAAGGTTAAAAAGGAATTAGTTGCATTAATAAAGATCTAAAGGTTATATATTTATTATGTACATGTATTGATCTAGTAATGGTCATTTTTATGTTATCCAATGCAGGTCCACAGAGGAAGAAAAAACGGGTGGAACACGTTTTGGAAGAATTAGTAAAAAATATAACTGCAGAAAAAGAAGAAAAAAGAGAAGAAAGGAAAAGAAGAGAGACAAAGCACGAAGAAATTCGAGAAGAAAATAGACGAGATCGCGAGAGAAGACATAAGGAGCAAATGGATGTCCAAAAATCTTTAGTATCCATTTTACAACAATTTTTAAAATAAAATAGTTTCTTGTAATTTTATAAGAAATAAGTAAGAAAGCGTTTACGTGCATGCTTATTTACTTTTCCAGGTTTCCGAGCCATTACTTAGATAAAAACAAAAACCTTTTATGGTGGTTTTTGTCAAGTTTTTTGTTTTTTTAATAAGAAAGTTTATTGACCTTTAGTTAAAAGTTTGATTAAGTTTTGTATTAAAATTATTAATGATTTGTTCATTTAAAAACTTTTAAAAACTGTTTTATTTAATATAAGTTTAATATGGAACTTGTACATCATTTGAAAAATATTTTTCATAAAATATGCTTATTATTTAATAAAAATAAGTTGTTCATGTTTATGTTAAAAAAATATTGAAAAATGTAAAATATTTTTTTAATGTTTGAGAAATGTTTCTTTGTGGAGGAGGCTTACAAAATACATAATTTGAATGTTTTGAATAAGATTTTATAATGCAAATAAAACCAAAGATTAAGCAGAAACGAATGTCTATTAACCTACATGTTTATTCATTAAAAAATACAATACAAAATTTTTTATACAAATTCGTTGATAGGTCCTACAAATTTATTTCAAATACGTAACAAAATGATTTGTCAAAGTCATTTCTATTAAAGTTATAACATTAAACAATTCTTCATTAAAAAATCATGCATTTATTTTTATTGGCAAAGCATTCATTATTACTATTCTTTTGGCATTTCCTAAATCAGTGTTATTATCACGAATTTGGGCCTGATATTCTTCATGATGTTGGACACCGACAGTCATAACATCATTTTGTAATAAACAAATATTGTGTAAGACACTACACGCTATAATGAACTTTGGTATCTTTTTAACGTCTGTCAGTGGTAAACAGTCTACTAATATTCTAAAACGTATCTTCAATTGGCCAATCGCCCGTTCAACTGCCATTCTTGTTGAAGATAGACAATAATTAAAATTTTTTTGTTGATTTGTCAAATGTCCATTGTCTCGAAATGGAACCATTACGTGGGGATGAATCGGATATGCTGCATCTCCAATAATATGAGAGTTGTTAGGGAAGTACACCTCAGGTCTCTCAAGAAAATGTGCTACTGGAGAGTTTTTGAAAACCCGAGCATCATGTACTGATCCCACTTGACCTGCATAGCAGTGTGTGAAGAGACCCCTCGAATTACAAACTACTTGAAGATTGATAGATGGGAAACCTTTCCGGTTTATGTATGAAACTGAATCTGTTGGTGGTGCTCGGATCTTGATATGAGTCCCATCTATAGCACCGATTACATTTGGAAAGCCACTAGCTTCTAAAAATTGATCGCTGATGTTAGTAGCAACAGCTTCATCAGGCCACTGAATGAATCGAGGCGCCATGCAATGCAATGCATAAGTTACACGTCTTACGGCTCTAAAAGCCGTTGCTTTACCTACTCCAAATTTGACGCAAACGGATCTACAATAAGCCATTATATAAAAAATGAAAAAACTGTAACAATGTAACGATAGTGGTAATTACATGCATACAAAACAAAAATAGTTTATACAAATTTTACATACCTATACGAATCAGGAGTAGCCATAAACCACAGAGTAATATATAGTTGTTTTTCTGCTGAAATTGGTTTTCTTCCAGTTATGGTATTTGTCTTATTTAGCGCTGGTCCGATTAATGATAAAATCATTTCAAATGTTGTCGGAAACATTCTAAAATGTTAGATTATGATGTAAGTGAAATTAATTTCTCAAAACCAAATCAAAAATATTTTATCTTTATAATTTAATGATATATATATATATATATATATTGAAATGCTTACCTGAAATGCTCTTTAAATGCAATATTGGAGTAATTAGGAATTACACGATCAACATAATCGGTAATTTTTTCGGTTGCAATCATTTTCCCACATGCTTTACTCCCCATTAGTGTACAATATAATGTTTGCATATCCCCCTTAATGTTTCGTCTTCATTTTCATGTTCATTCTCACTCGATTGTGAGCTGTCACTTTCGAAGTTTTTGTCTAATATCAATGAAGTAACCATTGATACTGTAAATCATTTCTTGATGTTTCGTTCGGCATCCATTTTTAACATTACCACTCACCCCACTCCAGTCCACTCAGTGCACAGCTCGCACAGGAAACCGGTTCGAATTCATAAGCGCTTCGTGCGTGTTATGCGCGCATTGAAAAAACGGAACGATTTTAAAGCGTTGTGCATCAGTATTGCAGTCCACGCGCTTCATGCGTGACTCGGAACGCACCCAAAGTCGTGGGAACGCGAGCGCGGAGCGGGGCGCGCGGGGTGAAGCCTTGGCTTCGACTGAGGCTTGTTTATCGGTATGTTTTTACGCATAGAGGCAGGCTGCTGTCACCAGTGCCATCGTAATAGGCACGAATAGAATTACAATTTTGCTAATTAAGTTCCTTTATTATATTATGCATAGGATAAGCCTTCGTGTTCCCTTGTTATGCACAAGAAAGAAAATAAAACAGAGAGTTAGAGGAATTGTCAGATAAAGAGCGCCCGTAGTACACGAAGGTGTACGAGAAAGTTGTGAAAATATAAAGATCTCTTTTCCTGAGGGCAGCTGTGATATTTTCATCACACGCTTCACTCTATCTACGCTCTCTGATTCCTGTGCTGGGAAGGAGCAAGGAGGAATGGTAAAAAGCCTTTATTGGCAAAGAAAAGGAAGAAAAGTAAAAGCTAATAATTTTAATATCTAAATTACAGGACTGATTATTAATAATTCAGCGGCTTGCTGGTTATTATAGACGACCTTGTGGGTTTGCGGGCGGACGCTATGTATGATGGTGATCTCTGCGGCGCGGGACGTGGTACAGGTCGCCCTTGTTCCTCGTTCGGGTCTTTTACCGGAACGGCCGCTGGAAGAATGTTTGTCGCGGGTGACTCCGATCGGTCTTCGATAGCGAGTTCGCGTGTCCCCGAGACCGAGTCGGATTGCTCCCCCCAATGAGTCGTGGAGTCGAACTCCCAGTGCGCGAGGAATGCTCGTTGCTACTTCTTTAAATACACCCGCCACCCTCCCCTCTTTCCCCTTGGGCGCTTCTTCTTAGGCATCTACATGTAAAAGAAGATTATAGTATAGAGAAGGGCGAAAGGGGGTGTGAATGCGGAGGCCTCGACGCCGTGAAAGGCGCTCGTTTGAGCTCCGCAGGAGGCGAGCTTCGTCGTCGCTTTGGTTTAAAACGCCGCCGAAGCTGTAAATGGGAGTAGCCCCTCTGACGCCGCAAAGGCGCACGATCAGGGCCGGAAATTCGGAAAGACGGAAGTGCCGGAACGCTAGTTAAAGCGCTTGGTGAACACCGTAGTTGTTGATAGGAGGATATGATGAGGAAAAACGAGGACGCGTGTCTTTAAACGCTCTGCCTTATATATGTTTGGCTTCGTGGCCCCTCGCGGTAAGGGGATGTTTTCGTCTTCGTGCTATTGTGAAATTTTCTAGAATGTGTCTATCTCTTAATTAGTTATTTAATTCGTTAGTAATTAGGTATTGCTAGATTTGAACGCGTTATCTTATTACGGGGGTCGCGATATTCATGTGGGTGTGCTCAGCTGCCGCGTACTGCAGCCTGGCGCGGCAAGACCTGCATATTTTCTCTGCGCCTTTTTCATTATAAGTTTCAGTATTACTTCGGTTCTTGTCGCTCTTTGCGCGCGTGGAATTCGGCTGTTGTATTTGCTCTTTCCTATCCCGTGGCGGCGATGTTTATGCACGAAGGTGCAATCTTTTAACGTTTTTGTTGCTTAATGTTTGGCGCAGGCGCAGTGTGCGCGGCGTTCAATCGCGACGGTTTCGGTGGCATGGCCTATAGCTGTACGCGATTGTAGTCGGCACATATTGTATCGATACGCTATATTCCGTGCTCGCGCTCGCTTGGTAAAAGGATGGGGCGCTATATTGTAGGCACACCGGATGTTATAAGCTGTTTTTTATTTTGTTTATTATGCTCGCCAGTGTGACATCCAAAAATTACAATAAAATCGAACGTTTCCACCTTTAATCTGATCATCATAAGTTGTAAAAATCACTATTGACGCCAGATTAAAGGTAGAAACGTTCCATTAAATTTTATTGTAATTTTTGGGTAACATTGGCGAGCATAATAAACTAAAATTTAGTTATAGTTCACAGAAGAAGCCGAGGGAGAATCCATTTCTCAAAATAAAATTATAGTAGTTGTTTTTTTATTTAGTTATTAAATGTGTTCTCCCTCGGCTTTTTCATTCTATGGCCTCGTTTACACCCAGGGTTCGATCCGAGTCGGAATGTAAGAACCAACCAACTGCAGTCGAACATTCCCTTATCATTCGACTGTAACAGGGGAATACTCGACTGCAATTGGTTGGTTCTCACATTCCGACTCGGATCGAACCCTAGGTGTAAACTAGGCCTATGACTCTCCGACTGAATTGAGGCGGAGCCCTGCCGCCTATCCTTTGTTATTTTCGCTTCGTCTCGCTGTACCGAGATGACGGAGAGATGGTGGCGTTTTCGATTCACGAGCAAAGTATCGGACAGGCCTGTGGTCTAACATATTTCCATATTTTCATAACAGATAATTTCTCTGTTAACAATTCATTAAAGAATAAATGTCAATGCGTGGTTAAAATGTAAAACGGAAAATTAAAGAGTATACACCACAAACGCAAAATGTTAGCAATTGATATTTTATATTTCAAATAATGATTAAATAAATGTTACGGCATTAAATTAGACCATCTTCAGTATCACAATAATTCTTAATATAATTTAACGCATTAGTACAACGTAAAAGCCGTAATTTTGAGTTTTAACGTTATACTATGTTTGACTTATTAATTGCGCAGGAAACGTTTGTTACAAACTTATTATCTATAATTAAAAGTGAGTTCCCCTAATAAATACTGGTGATAGACAAAAGTATCCAGTTATATGATCCAGAGGAATTTGTCTATTACTACGATCAATCCGATAGTTCAAACGTTCGTCATTAATAGTAAATTGCACACAAAATTTCAAAATTGTAACATAAATGTTTTTAAATAAATTACAATAATTCGTGAGTCAAGTAATATAATAAATATAGTACCTGTGTGTTTCCAACAAATTATGTAGAATAATATCGAGATATGATGACTTGTTGTAACAAACTACTTGTAAGATGTTCTGTTAACTGTCATCATGATAGACAACCTTATATACAAAATCTGTAGAGAAGATCAAGGAGAGGTTCAATCTGGAGTTATGTGGAGAAAGTTATATTGAGTATAGGAAAGTATGACTCTAGTCATCGTTCAGTATCACCCTGTTTGTTTAATCCATCAATTTGTTTTTAAATAAACATTATTTCAGATGTTGATCTCAAAAAATTCACATCTGAAGAGATATTTATTAAAA
This sequence comes from Trachymyrmex cornetzi, assembly GCF_001594075.2. Taxonomy (NCBI): domain Eukaryota; kingdom Metazoa; phylum Arthropoda; class Insecta; order Hymenoptera; family Formicidae; genus Trachymyrmex; species Trachymyrmex cornetzi. The sequence goes on along the minus strand of NW_017296713.1, from coordinate 118,009 downwards.
AACAAATTAATGGATTGAACAGAGTGATACTGAACGATTACAAGTTATACTTTCCTTTACTAAATATAACTTCCCACATAACTCTAGATTGAATCTCTCCTTGATCTTCTCTACAGATTTTGTATATAAGGTTGTCTATCATGACGAGATGATGAGAAAAGATGGCCTAATTTAAGGCCGTAATTTTTATTTAATTGTTATTTGAAATATAAAATATTAGCTACCAACATCTTGCATTTGTGGTGTATGTTCTTTAATTTTCCGTTTGATTCAATAAAGATATCATGTCCACAAAGCATTTTTGGGTCAATATAAAGAACATCCTGGCCACCACAAATTTTGATAAAAATACACTCAATCGACGTGTTTTCGTGTAAAAGTAAAGATTTGATAAGAAAAAAGCGTCGCTCTGCCCCATGAACCGAGATCTTAATCGTTAAAGTCGACGACTATTCAGGTTACATATCATAGTAGTGGTTCACTGCTTTAAAAACACAGATTCACTGCTTTAAAAACATAAGTTCTCTGCATTAACAATA
>NW_017296713.1:109092-117391 GCF_001594075.2 Trachymyrmex cornetzi | reverse complement strand
AAACAGCACCGATTTAAAAAATTCTTGTTGTCCCGTATTCTGTAGACCTTCAGGAACATTCATCATCACTAACCCTAGCCCTACCTCAAAAAATGAATTAATTAGGGTAGTTTTAACCCTCAAAAACACCCCCACGAATTGCAGTACCAAAAATTTACAGAAAAATTTATTATTTCGGCTCGGAAATCGTCTCTCGGGGGTTTTCGAGGTCGCTGATCACGAATCCGAGGTCCATTTGTGCGCTGGGGTGGTTTCAACCCCTAAAAACCACCCCCAGTGACGGCAAATATAAAGATATTCACTATTTCGGCTCGGAAATCGTCTCTCGGGGGTTTTCGAGGTCGCTGATCACGAATCTAAGGTCCATTTGTGCGCTGGGGTGGTTTCAACCCCTAAAAACCACCCCCAGTGACGGCAAATATAAAGATATTCACTATTTCGGCTCGGAAATCGTCTCTCGGGAGTTTTCGAGGTCGCTGATCACGAATCCGAGGTAAAAATGATAAAATTTAATTTGCCAACATGAAAAAATTTACGAAAATTTATGTTTTCCAACAGTAATCATGATGGCAACATCTGTATTTAATAATTGTATTTCCTACAGGAGTGCATGCAATACTTTTATTACTTCAAGGTAAATAATTCTTTAAATTAAATTTTTTTTTTATCAAAATAAAACGTTTATTACATTTGTTGTAAAAATATTTATTATCGTAATTGAAAGTATTATTCATAATCTGAATCATATTCAAGAACTGGCGATGTAGTATTTGTCATTTCTTGAGGAACTTGCCGTAAGAACGGAGTTTATTGCTCACAAACGTGCAAATTTTGTTGTGGAACAGACTGCAACAATTGCGAAGCGCCTGAAACAACAGTAGACGAATCTATTTCGCTAGCTGAAACACCGGAAGAAGAAGAAGAAAATATTCCTCAAGAAATGACAAATACTACATCGCCAGTTCTTGAATATGATTCAGATTATGAATAATACTTTCAATTACGATAATAAATATTTTTACAACAAATGTAATAAACGTTTTATTTTGATTAAAAAAAAATTTAATTTAAAGAATTATTTACCTTGAAGTAATAAAAGTATTGCATGCACTCCTGTAGGAAATACAATTATTAAATACAGATGTTGCCATCATGATTACTGTTGGAAAACATAAATTTTCGTAAATTTTTTCATGTTGGCAAATTAAATTTTATCATTTTTACCTCGGATTCGTGATCAGCGACCTCGAAAACTCCCGAGAGACGATTTCCGAGCCGAAATAGTGAATATCTTTATATTTGCCGTCACTGAGGGTGGTTTTTAGGGGTTGAAACCACCCCAGCACACAAATAGACCTCGGATTCGTGATCAGCGACCTCGAAAACCCCCGAGAGACGATTTCCGAGCCGAAATAATAAATTTTTCTGTAAATTTTTGGTACTGCAATTCGTGGGGGTGTTTTTGAGGGTTAAAACTACCCTAATTAATTCATTTTTTGAGGTAGGGCTAGGGTTAGTGATGATGAATGTTCCTGAAGGTCTACAGAATACGGGACAAGAATTTTTTAAATCGGTGCTGTTTCGCAACTTTTCCACATATTCCGGCTTATTTACTGGACTATGTGGTCGACAATAATGAGAGAGAGGGACCGTGGGAGACGTCCAATCTCCCTCTCATTCTCTCTCCCATTACACCATTGAATGGAAAGAGATAGAAATCTGCCACGGTCCCTCTCTCTCATCCCTATCGACCATTTTGACACACGGATCGCGCCATTCTCTATGTTTTTGGTACTGACAAATCTGACAATAGTTTGTTCTTTATCGAAGAATTCTCAGAATTGTTGCACACGGTGCAATAAGTTCAGAAAGTTCATCGTAACAGATCTATTGTTTCTTTCCGAACGCGCTCAGATCAGCGGGGCTCTATCTGAGTGCAACGCCATCTCCCAGAAAATCGAGCAACTACCATTACACACAATTCCTGGTCTGTTTATCAGCCCCGAGTCTTCGTTGACAAGCAAATTTACGTGATTTAGAGATTAATGAATATATTTTTTTCTAAGCTTTTAATCTCAGTTCTGTAAACTCAGTATTGTTTGTGCACGTTATGCGGTTAGTGGTGCAGTATCGTTTGGTCCATACGAGCTATAAAACTTTTGTAATCTACATCAGTTGACAGCTCTACGTGTTGAGAAAATGTAAGTTTTTAACTTTTTTTCCGATTTTAGTACAAATCTATTGCACCACGACAGAATTTTGCATCTATTTTAATCCTGTAAAAGAATTTTTGATCCCGTTAAGTAAATTCGGAGATGTAAATTGATCTGTAAAATTTGGCCACTCCAGCATCCCCTTAATGTTTTTTTATTTTATAGATAAGTCTGAAATTATCACCTGTTATCAATACCTTATTATACAGTTCATTTATATGTTCTCTGAGATATTCTTACGACACATAAAATATTGATTACAGTAAATTTTAAACTCGACTTTTGGCCAGTTTTCTGGCCCACTGTGGAAAGGGATGAAATTCCAATGGAAGTATGGAAGCATGGGGGAGAGGATATAGAAGAGTGGGCAAGAGAAATATGTAACAGGATATGGAGAGGGAAGGATGGCCAGAAAGTTGGAAGGAAGGAATAATTGTGCTGATTATAAAGAAAGGGGAAGGGAAAGAGATAGAAGAGTACAGAGAGGTATTAATGTTAATTAATACAATATAATATCAATAAAAGGCATAAACTACGAACGCAGGATGTTAGCAGCGATAAACAATATATTTATTAAACTCCAATACACATAGACGTTTCGGTCTGCAATCAGACCATCCTCAGTATAAAACTTGGTTTTACAGTATAAAAATTCGGTTTTTTATACTTAAAATAAAATCGGGAAATTTTGTGCGCAATAATTCACACCGCAGATACTTATCTCGACTAGCTGATGTACTTTTCGCTTATTTGACTACGGTTTTGATTTGCTGCGAATCTGTGCCTACGATCTCTTGGAGATGCAATTGTTAAAATTCTTTTTATCAAGAACATCGTAATTTGCGTTGACTAGTTTTATACTTTATTGAATTTTTGTTTGCGTAATTTAATACTTATGTAACTTTCACTTGCGTTGATATTTTTTATACTGAGGATGGTCTGATTGCAGACCGAAACGTCTATGTGTATTGGAGTTTAATAAATATATTGTTTATCGCTGCTAACATCTTGCGTTCGTAGTTTATGCCTTTTATTGATATTATATTGTTTAAAATTTAAACTACGTTTGATCTAAATTGTTAATTAATACCTACTTTATACAGAATATACATGATATTAACGGAAAGATTGAAAAAAGGGATAGAGAAGAGAAGATTATCCCAGAGAACCAGGTAAGATTCAGAAAAGGTAGAGGAACGATAGATAATATATATGTACTAAACTATTTGATTAATAGACAAATAGGGGGAAGGAAAGGAAAAATGATATCGTTATTTATAAACTTAAGAGCAGCCTTTGATTCGGTGGATAGAGAAATAATATATAGGGAGATAAGAAAAAAGGAAATATGTGAGGGGCTGGTAGAGAGAATAGAGGAGGCATAGAGGGAAACAATAAGCAGGGTTAAAATAGGGGAATAAGAGGGAGAGAAGTTTTGGATTGCGAGAGGAATAAGGCAAGGTTGCCCATATCTATTTAATATAGTGATAGCAGATATAGAGGAAGAGGTGAGAAAAGGCAAGTGGGAGGGGTAAATTTGGGAAAGGAGAAAATATTCATACTAGCATACGCAGACGATATAGTAATGTTGGCGGAAGAGGAGGATGATATGAGGAGCATGATAGGAAGGTTAGAAAGATACATGGATGAGAAAAAATTAGAACTGAACACAGAGAAGACAAAGCTTATGAGATTTAGAGAAGATGGGGGTAGGATGAAAAAGAAAAAGTGGTGGTGGAAAGGAAAGAAAATCGAGGAAGTAAAGAAATTTAAGTATTTAGGACACACAGTGAAAAGGAACGGAGGGCAGGAGGCACATATAAAAGAAAGAATGAGGAGAGGAGCAGTGCTGTTAGGACATGTATGGGGAATAGGGAAAAGGAGATTTGGAAAGGAATGGGGAAAGAGAATATGGCTTTTTGATGCATTGATATGAACGGTGATGAGTTATGGAGTTGAGATATGGAGAGAGAATGGAGAGAGCGGGAAGAGATATAGAAAGTGTATGATAGATATATAAAATAGGTAATGGGAGTTGAAAGAGATACGCCAGGATATGATAAGAGACGAAATAGGGAGAAATAAACTAAAAGAGAGAGCAGGATTAAGAGCATGGAGATTTGAGAGGAGAAGGCAGGGAAGGAGAATTAACGAGGAAATGCTGGAGGGAGGGGAAAGAAAGAATAGAAAAAGGAAAGGAATTATCAAATTGGGAAAGAGAGGGAAGATTATTATAGAAGGAATGGGTTAGAGAAGAGGGAAGAAGGAGAGGAAGGAGAGGGAGAAGGAGAGGGAGAGAGAATAATAAAGAGGGAAAAGGAGATTCAAAAGGAAGAAAAGTGGGAAAAGATTAGGGAATCAAAGTATAACCATTGGTATAAAGAGATTAAGGGAGACGGAATACCTCAATATTTAAAAAGGGAATCGGCAGAGAATAAGTGGAAGAGAGTAATTAGATTTAGAATGGGAAATGAAATAATAAGGAGCAGAAGGTACTGGGAAAAGGGAGAGAAGAAGAAGTGCAGACTTTGTGAGGGGGAAGAGGAAACATGGGAACATGTGTGGGAGAGATGCAGGACATATGAAAAAGGAAGGGGGAGGGACATGGCAGGATAATGTGGGTGAGATATTAGAGAAAGGAGGAGAGGAATGGATGAAAGAGCTAGAGAAAGAGAGGGAAGAAGATTGAAAAGAGATAGAGGTAGAGAGGGAAGGGAGGGTGATGGGAGGGATGAGAGGACAAGGGGAGAGAGGAGAGGGGGAAAGAGAGGGAGGAAGGAAGAGAATAAACGGGAGAAATAAATGAGTGAATGAATGAGTCGTATTGGCTTTCTCGGTTGTCTGACAAATAGTTCTTTACAGATCTTAAATTTGAGTAACAATTAATATCCTTAACATTAGTTAAATGGTTCAAGTCAGTCTAACAAAAACAGAAACGGAGGTCCAGAGAGAGAAAGGAGAAGATAATTAAGAAATGGCGTAAAAATTGTAACGAATATGTAAGAAGGATAATATATTAAGCGAGCTTAGAGCGAAGAAAGAGAGAGACGTGTGCGAGGATATTATGCGAGACGGAAGGAATAGGAGGGAAGAGGAGAGAGGGCGAAATATATTATGTATGAAAGATTATGGAATAATAGTGTAGAAAGGCGAAAACGCGAAAGAGATTGTAAACATATGTATACGTCAAAATTATAATCCCTTGGAGGATCAATAAACAATATTCTATTCTATTCTAATAGATCGATTTTAATGTTCCACATCTCATTTTGTAGGTATTTCGAATACCTACGTGTTTTGGAATCATCGTTAATTTAAATATATTCTTCGGGACGACAAGTCAATAGCTCAGCGACACCGTTCAAAACACGAGTATATCTCGCTCCTGTTCTAACCACGCTGTCTATCTCAGATGGCACGCGACCCCCCCTTGCGCGACACCCGAAAAGCTAACTATCGCGCATACGTTCCGCGTGCGAGAGTTCAATTCGCTTCCTGATCGATACAAATCAATAATAGTTATTCGTGCGTCTCAAATTTGAGTCCGAGCCTTAAAGCGAAGCAAACCATACCAAGTTGTCGTCGCGTATCACCGTTACCGCGTCACGTAAAGTTACCGATATACGCATACAGCGAAGGTATTCTGTGAACGAGAATTACCTGCGTAGACGGCAAGATTTACCGGTATCGTTATTGCTCGCCATATACATTCCGTTGCCAGCTTCGAGAAATTACTTGACGTCGCGCAGAGTGCAAATTACCGATGCACGTATCGAAACGAGTGCATCCATTATCGGCTTGTGAGTGTCGCCTATCGCCTGTTTCGAACACATTTAATTTAACTCAATAATAAAAGTCTATTCGTTATCACAAAGAGAATCGTCGTTATTACAACTGCCTTGGCGAACGAGCCTTCCTTATAAGGTGACACCAGCGTCACAACACTACGTTTTTCATACCGAACTTTTTTCCATACAATCAATATCTTTCGTTTTATAAGCGAAATACGTGCTTTTTGCAACTAATCGATTTTTTTCGCATATTTTCTTCACAAGTCTCGAATCTCAAACATACGCATTTCTTTTCTGATGGCCTTTCAAAGATTTTCGTGAAGAGAAATGCTGGTTTATAATTTTTTTTCGATAAAATTCTACTTCTACTGAACTATTTTTGCTACTCGAGTTTATGAAGGAGGTATATAATCTTTTAGATTGTTCTCAATTTTTCATATTATTTCACAGTTTGATTGAAATTTCAACATTCAGTCTACCAACTGTTTGGGAACAATTTCTGTCTATCGACGTACAATCCATCGGAGATTGCTAACTTAAATATTCATATCATGGTTTTTGTATTCATTCGTTTGCTGCGTTTTACGACTACATATTTTGTGAATCTGAGGATGGCTCGATCAAGAAGCCAAAGCATGTAATTATTAGACAATCGAGACATTATACCACCGAGATATTGTAAGAATTTATATCGAGTAATTATATTATGTCTTTATTTTACTTTTAAGTTTTACTGATTATTGACTCTTATATGCTCTTTACTTAATTTTTATAATTATGAATATATAACGCGCATAAAAAATTGTAAATAATTAAATATCTCATAAACCGTTGCGTTTTAACATAATTTATACTATTAATGAGAGGGGTATACTATTACTACAATTTATTAAAACTTATATGTTATTTAGAATGCCCCTCACCCCTATTTATACTATTAATGAGAGGGGTATACTATTACTACAATTTATTAAAACTTATATGTTATTTAGAATGCCCCTCACCCCTTATTGATGCTGGGGGTCGCCGAGCGGCCGCGATTGCCGAGAAAGCATTTTCGGTCGCTTGAAACAAGCTAGTGTGAGAAGCAGCTCGTTGTCACGTTCACTCTCGGCGTGCCGAAGGCGAGCACACGTACATGGGCTCATGCTTGAATGTATGACTATATACCGGTTTCGCCAGACCGCCGTCTGAGTCTGTGTCGCTACCGTCAACGCAGAGTTCTTGGCTGAGTAGTCAGGAATAGTAAGATTGTAGAGCATCTGGATTTTAATTTTTCATTTGATACATTAGTTTTTTTCGAGTAGTAATTTTGATAGATTTTCTTTACACCAAATGATTCATCTCATTATTGTATTCATAAAAGTATTAAGATAAGATTATAAAAAAAATTAATAGTTTACAAATTATTTAATATTTATTTATGTCAATATGTGCTAAACTAAAGTTTAAAATATCTCGCGAACTCTATTGGTTTTTTTGATAGCTCTACTTATACTTTTATATACAGAATATAATACTTTTGTATGCAGAATGATTAGGGGAATCATATTATGTAAAAAAATTATACAATTCCATTTTTAAAAAGTGGAATGATCCTTATATATTTTTGGCACCTAGAAGAAAAATAGCATGACCACAATATGTTCCCCTTGAAACCGTTCTTCTTTCACCTGAAACATTCTTTCCTATGATAAAAACCAAACAAGAAATTTCAAATGTTCCGAATTAAGTGGGACACCCTATATATATAGTCGCTGTGCTTGGATTAGCGCCGAGACACTACCATGTCTCCTACATATGTAATATGTAAATAAATAGCTAAACAGACAGAAATGATTAATTATTTAAAATTATATAAAATTGCAGAAAATAAAAACTTTCTCAAGTATTCATATTTATAAAGGCACTGATGCAAAGATGTAATAATGCATCCTGTTGCATTGGAACAATGGACAAGTAGAAACGTATCCCTCAGCTTACTTAAGGAGGTTGTAAGGGCATAAAACACATATATTAATATTTTCGCTTTAAACAAACTACATATATGAAAGTTGTGTTCATAACATTCTGGTTTTATTGAGCAACACATTTTTATAAGTTATTTATTTTATTTGTTATTAGTTTTATTGTTATAAACAAAAATTGTTAAAATAAAAAAAATATGAAAAATCTAAATATTTTTATATAAATATATTAAGTACTAAACATGACTTATGCAAAATTTCATTGAGATTCACCATTAGTTTATAACAAATAACAAATTTTATTTATTTACTGAACAATTAATGTCTG
>NW_017296713.1:90333-107994 GCF_001594075.2 Trachymyrmex cornetzi | reverse complement strand
GTACAAATTTAAAAAATATTACTATTTATTTAAATAACTTTTGATCCAGATGGTCAATTGTTTCTATTTTTTTGTATTATTATTAAATGAAATTTAGAATAGTCTGTAATTTTTTCAAGTAGTTCTTAACATATTGCATTTGCCTTACAACCTCCTTAAGGGGGAAGGGTCATGTAGAATCGAATTTTTTGACACTTTTTTTTATTGCTTATAAAATTCATTTAACATTTGAAGAATGTATTGTTGATGTTGTAAACCCAAATTGGAGCCCTAAAAGTCCCCATGGAGTTATCAAAGTGACGCACTCCGAATGGCACCGATCGCATGTATACGAGCGGGAACGCTTTACCTTTCAGCCTCTTGACTAAATAAGCTAGCTATTTACGGCTCAAATGGATGATTTCGCAGAGCAGAAAGGCATATTATATGGCCCTGGCATTGCAGATTAAGCTTATATAGCGGTATACTTAATCATTACTCGAGTACTACTTTTTCCTATCAAAAACTTTAAACGCGTTTTTCTCGAGACATTTTTTTCGCGCGCGGTGCAACCTAGCTCAAAAATTAATTGACCGATCGACTTTAAATTTCACACAGATATTCTTTAACTTATTGACCATATCTTGAACCTAAAATATCATTAAAAAATCAATAATAAATATTGTTTATAACAAATTGTTCGTAAAAAAATTAATCAATTTTTTTTAAAAGTGTCCTGAATTTTTAATTTGCGACTTTTTTTTTAATTTAGGTTCAAGATCTGCGCAAAATCATATTTTAACGAAAAAATTTTTATTTCGGATAATTAAAACGACCTGTAGCCTGCACCGCGCAAAAAAAAGGAATCAACTTCGAGCAGCTGTAGCGCCGCCATTTTGAATTTTTATGACACAAAAACAATTTTTTCTTATAGCGTTTATTGTTAATATTACGATGTTCTTTACCAAAATTTAATAAACCTTTTCATTTTTTATAAATAAATTCGTAAAAAAACGCCTGTTTGCATGACTCTTCCCCCTTAAGGGGATCCTAAACCAACAGGAATTACCGATAATTGCAGATTGCCAATTTCTCCGAATTAACTTTATAAATCACCAAATCCTTTTACACAATAAAGGTACACACGAAAAAAATACCGGCCACACTAAATTTGACAAAAAAATTGGGGAAAAAATTAAAAATTCACTTTATTACAGCTCTTACAGCTGTGTCACCTCAGGTTATAATTCCCTTAGTGCAGACATTCTATAGGTCGTATGTACCAAATGATACCTTTCCCAGAAGCGTATGACATGCACAAACAATGCTGAGATACAATTGCGAAATTATAATCAAAGACTTAACAAAAAAGATTTTCCAAAATTGAAGTCGTCTTTTTTATATGTCTTATAAGTTAACGGAACAAAGTGAGCGGAATCGATTCTAACCAACATTTTTCTTTGTTGCTCATTTGTTGCTAAAAAGTTGCCAAAGAAAAAAATTTGTTGCTCTGTCGGTTTATTTAAAAAATGATGTTTCGCTAAAAGAACATTAAGTTAGCGGAACAATATACCTATAACAAAGCCAACCTATACAAAATTAACGTAGGAATTTGTTGCTAATTTGTTGCTAATTTGTTGCTCACAAAATATCATTATTTTGAATATATTACATAGTAAAAAAGTGTAAATAACAACGAGAAACCTTAACGTGCTGGCGGAACAAGAGTAAACTATTAGTAAAAGATTTGTTGCTCGCTTAAATTTGATACTGGAATGTCGTCTGAATTTGTTGCTCTCGAAATATGCAATTTACGAAATTGTTGCTTGCAAAATGAGTATAAATAATCACGAAAAACCTCAGCGTACTAGCGGAACAAGAGTAAAGTACCAGTAGAAGATTTATTGCTCGCTTAAATTTGGTATAGGGATGTTGTCTGAATTTGTTGCTCTAGAAATATGCAATTTACAAATTTGTTGCTTGTAAAATAAGTATAAATAATCACGAAAAACCTCAGCGTACTGGCGAAACAAGAGTAAAGTACCAGTAAAAGATTTGTTGCTCGCTTAAATTTGGTACTAGAATGTCGTCTGAATTTGTTGCTCTCGAAATATGCAATTTACGAATTTGTTGCTTGCAAAATAAGTTTACATAATCACGAAAAACCTCAGCGTACTAGCGGAACATGAGTAAAGTACCAGTAAAAAATTTACTCTTTTTCCGCCAGTACACTGAAGTTTTTCGTGATTATTTAAACTTATTTTGCAAGCAACAAATTCCGACGACATTCTAGTACCAAATTTAAGCGAGCAACAAATCTTTTACTGGTACTTTACTCTTATTTCGCCAGTACACTGAGGTTTTGGATCGTACATCCAAATTTAAGGCTGCTTTTTCTTATACTGCCACTAAATTCTATAATGTGTTACCCTCTTTTATCCGTTCATCCCCCTCGCTTCATTCATTCGTTTCGTTCAGCCGCTGCAAAATTCATATCGACTTTGTAAGACTATTATTTCTCTCGTATTATTTCTCTTGTAAATTTCGCTGTATTTTGCACTCTGTATTTCTCCATGTACTGTTCACATATTTACACATTAGAAATTATTTTTTTTTTTTTGCATTAATTATATAAATATTGTATGTTGTGCGGTAATCAATTATGTATTTCTGTACCTCTGTATTTCTTTAATTGAATAGTTTACTAGTGGGCGTAGTAGCAGCAGTATTGCCGGTGCCTTACTATTTGTGTATACTATATATATATACATAATAATAATAATAATAATTGACATATAAAGTTTTTCGTAATTATTTATACTTATTTTGCAAGCAACAAATTCGTAAATTGCATATTTCGAGAGCAACAATTTCAGACGACATCCCAGTACCAAATTTAAGCGAGCAACAAATTTTTTACTGGTACTTTACTCTTGTTCCGCTAGTACGCTGAGGTTTTTCGTGATTATTTATACTTATTTTGCAAGCAACAAATTTGTAAATTGCATATTTCGAGAGCAACAAATTCAGACGACATCCCAGTACCAAATTTAAGCGAGCAACAAATCTTTTACTAATAGTTTACTCTTGTTCCGCCAGCACGTTGAGGCTTCTCGTTGTTATTTGCACTTTTTTACTATATAATATATTCAAAATAATGATATTTTGTGAGCAACAAATTAGCACATATTAGCAACAAACAAATTCCTACGTTAATTTTGCGTAGGTTGTCTTTGTTATAGGTATATTGTTCCGCTAACTTAATCTTCCTTTAGCGAAACATCATTTTTTACATAAACCGACAGAGCAACAAATTTTTTTCTTTGGCAACTTTTTAGCAACAAATGAGCAACAAATAAAAATGTTGGTTTGAATCGATTCCGCTCACTTTGTTCCGCTAACTTATAAGACGTCTTTTTTGTATAACAATTACTTTTTTCTTCTTTTACAGATTCGAAAATCTTTTTCCAGTATTAAAGTATACACGTGTCTGTGAGGTGAAATTTATTCTGAGAACGACAAAAAATTTCGAAATTGAAATCTTAACAAAAATTTTTTGTTGTCTCGGCATAAATTTTATCTCACAGACACGTATTAATGTGTACATTTTAATCCTGGAAAAGGATTTTCAATTCTATAAAAAAAGAAAAAAATAATTGTTATACAAAAATTACGATTTAGTCAGTAATAGACGACTTTAAAATCCCCTTAAGGCGATGCTAAAGCCTCCTGTTTTACCACATTTCCATTCAGTGAAAAATCTCCGTATTGAATGTACGAATTGCAAAAGTATTATTACATAAATTAAAGTAAGCACAAACAGGATCTCAGCTGCACTGAATTTCATGAGAAAATAAAAAAAAAAGTTTAAAATTCGTTAAAAATTCACTTACTTTTGGCTCGTACAGCTGTCACCTCAGATATATATTTGCTTGATATAAGAGTTTTAGAGTCCATATCTTGAAAATAAGCTGAGGTCACATTATTGAAACGAACGATACCGAGTTTGTAGAACTAAGATTGAAAATCTAGGAAAGAAATTTTTCCACCGAATAGAAAATATATGTATACAGGTGCTTTGCGAAGACTGGGACTGTCAACAGAGCCGAAATTCCGTGTAGCAGTAGTTGCGCGGTCTTGCGGTAGATGGTGCTGGCATATGTTAGATAAGAACAGATGTATGCGTTTGAATAAGACAGAAAGATATATATTATATAATATAATGTAAAAACTAAATCAAAGATGTCACCACTATTATCGAATTTGGAATTAAAAAGTCTGTATTATCGACCTTGATCGAGTTGGGTAATCGGTTTAGCATCCCCTTAATACTTATTCGTTTCACAGAATTTAGTTTGATGAATTATAAAGAATGTATAACTACACTATATTATGAAAAATGTACTTATATATAATTTTTTATTTTCTAATCTAATTTATTAAAATTTCGTAAATATTCCAGAATATTTAGTTGTCTACTGATATATCTTGAATATAACTTTGCTGCTTTGCTTCTAGTAATGTTTTAACTTCTTCTATAGGATTTCCACCCTCAGGCGCTTGTCTTGATATTCCAGTAACAGATAATTCAGATACGATGGAATAATTTTTTATTTCAATTTCAGTTTGTTGTATAGATGACTTGTCGAATGACATAATAACGGTCGATTCTGTATTATTATCTGATGTTAAATAATTTTCGCTAGATTCATAAATGACGGTCATATCAATACTACTATCGATATTTTCTGACATATCCGAAGGTGTCAAGCAAAAAAATTCTTTTTTTTTATCACATTCTAAAACAGTTATTCTATCTTTCAATTCTGTATCATTTTGAAATACACTGTTTTCTTTTAAAAGATCAATATCACTGTCGTGCACTGTGAAATTTCTTATGTATCGATTATCTAGCTGTTCCACAACTTTTCCTTCCGGTGATACAGTAGCTGTAAATTGGAAATCTGGCACCAAATGTTGATATAGAAGCGGATTGAATATGTTATCTGGGTTCGTATGACGTACGTTGGAAGTTATCAAGTAAGTCGTTAATTCATCACAAATTGCACCATCGTTATTTTCTTCCGCGACTAATTCCTCACGTATTACTGTTGATATACTGTTACGAGGCATTTCGACGGAAATGTTTTCATCGATAGTTGTTTTAGAAGTAATAAAATTTGCTGTGCTCGAGCTAGCATATTGTTCATTATTAGTTTGAGTGAGCACTGTACAGGTATTAATGTCATAATTTTTGTGTTTGTCTTGCGAGTTATTTTTATGTTCCCGTAAATTCGTGAATAACTCTAGAATATTTTTTTTTATTGGTATGGTCGTTTCTGAAGATGACTTAGGCGGCAAATCTAAAGAAAGTTTGTCAAGCAAGTGATTTATATGTGTTTTGGTACCTCGCACGGGATATTCCGTATTGTTGTCCGATAAATAATTGTACGTTGAGCTATTTTGATACTGATTGTGATAATAGCCAGGATGTTGGCTGAAATGTGCATTGGAACTCGAATAACACCCGAGAGCAGTCACTTCGGAACTTATAGCTCTATTTTTATTAGATGCTGATTCAAAACATAGATTACAATTGCTGCTTAAAATGGAAGAAATTTGCTTTTCGTCATTTACAACGTTTCGATCACTTTGTATTCCGCATTGTTTTGACATTTGTGATATTCCATTATTAAAATATTCAGAAACTGTAGATTGTGGATAATATGTAATCTGAACATTTCTATCATTAGTATTTTCATTGTCAATATTTAGTTCAATTATATCAAAATCGTTATCAAATTCATCTTCAAAAGCCGTAGTTGTGACATCATGTAGACGTGACTGCAAACGTTTTGTGATCTCATCTAGTTCAGTTAATTTTTGTCTGTAACATATGTTGATTAAAATTAAATCTGCATGAAAAATAGCAAAATAATCATAAATTAATATAATAATTATAATACAAACAAAATGTCTATGTGACAGCCGCCACAGTTGTAGGTACGTAAAGAATATATTCACAAAGCGATATATGGCAAACATGGAACGTACAGTACCACTAAACAGGATCGTTTTGTTTAAAATATTTTTTTTAAACAAATGTTTAAAACACACTTTAATCATCAGATTAAATTAAATAATGTTTTTTAAAAAATAATTTATAATAAAACAAATGTTTAAAATGTTATTTTTTAAATGTGTTTTTAGTAGAGAAGAAGGTAATATTATGGCACCCCAGTTATATCTTATACAATAACATGGTTAATAATCAATATTTAAGTTTAAACCTTGACAATTACAAAACATAATTAATTTACAAGGACTCCTTACAGTTCAAAAGAAATTAAGTGAAAAGAGGACAAATAGGAGTCAGGCGCGGTAATCATTGCGCGAAATAATATACAAATTCGTTATTAACACAAAATTCGTTATTAAATTAACATGCTTACATGTTTCAACTTATTTTTTAACTCTCTTCAAAGATATAAATTACTATTATAAATATAATATAGGGGAGACCGGGGCACTATGAGTCACAAAAATTCAAACTCTTAAAAATACATCTAAATATAAAAATTTTTGCATCATTTTTTTTTATAAAATATTAAAGCATATTGTATATTTTAAAATTTAATAAGTATATTTAGTAAATATTTATTAAGTTTTTAAGAAAAGAACCATGGTGCCCCATACCATTAGAGATGCGCACGAGACGAGAAAAATATCGATCTCGGTTCGATCTCGTTTCGATTTCGAGACGAGATTCGAGATCGAGATCACTTGTAATATTCGAGATCGATACCGAGATCTAGCATAACGAGATCGAGATTATTTAAAATTCTCGCCGAGATCTCGCCGAGATTTCGACAAAATATTTTATTATTTTATTAAGAGATGTTAAAATAATAGTTATATGGTGCGGATGGTGCTGGTGTTACTGCTACAGTCTTCTATATACCAGGTATGTAAATATGAAACCGGAATTTTTTAATAGAAAATACACGTTTATTGCATGAAAATGATCAAAAATATTTTATTCGAAGTATTGCCCATCGCTAGCTATACATTTTTCCCACCTGTCTGAGAATTTGTGAATGCCACGCCAAAAGAATTGTTGCTCTTTCGAGCCAAACCAGTCATCTAACCATTTTGGTACATCTTCGTAAGAAGTGAAACGCTGCTGAGCAAGTGCGTGTCCCATCGATGCAAATAAGTAGTAATCGGACGGAGCCAAGTCTGGTGAGTAAGCCGCATGCGAAAGTATTTCCCAACCAAACACCTCAATCGTTTCCTTGACCAGTTTTGCTGTGTGTGATGATGCATTATCATGAAGCAAAATCACTTTGTGTTGCCTTTTTTGATATTCCGGTCGTTTTTCACGCAAAGCTTGATTCAAATTGATTATTTGCTGTTGGTAGCCTTCAGTATTAACGGTTTCGCCAGGTTTTAGCAGTTCATAATAAATCACACCTTTCTCATTCCGCCAAACACAGAGCATTGTCTTCCGTCCATAGCGATTTGGCCTTGCAGTCGATGTCGATGGTTCGCCTGGAGTTATCCATGATCTTTTACGCTTAGGATTCTCAAAATATATCCACTTTTCATCGCCAGTCACAATTCGATGGAGAAATGACTTTCTTTTGTACCTGGCGAGCAACATTTTGCAAGTGGTTTTTCGGTTTTTTCCTGCTGTATTTCATTCAGTTCATGTGGAACCCATTTTCCCATCTTCTGGATCTTTCCCATGGATTTCAAACGTATGGAGACGGCTTCTCGTGTCACATTCATTTGATCTGCGAGTTGTCTTGAGTTTGAGCGTCATCCTTATCCAACAACGTTTGCAATTCGCTGTCTTCAAATTTTTTCGGTGGTTTTCCACGTTCTTCGTTTCTCACGTCAAAATTGCCACTTTTGAATTTTTTAAACCACTCAAAGCACTGTGATTTACCAAGAGCATGCTCACCGTAAGCTTCGACAAACATTCGATGCGATTCTGCAGCAGTTTTCTTCAAATGGTAACAGAAAATCAATGCTGTCCGCAAATCGTAATTTCCAGGCACAAAATTCGACATGTTCAACGCTATTACAAACTATACTGTTGTATGAAACTTGTATTGTTGTGAGTTGAAAATCTTTGTCAGATGTCAGAACAAGGAAATGGCGTCAATGACGCGGTCTGACGGTAACTACATTGACAGCTATGGCCATCTATTGGTAAATTCCGGTTTCATATTTATATACCTGGTATGACGCCTGTCACGAGCAGGTAGAACGGACCGAACTAAATCGAAAATTCTTATACCATTTTGTAGTTAATAGTTAACGAGATATTAACGTTTAAAGATAGCCGAATAAGCGCGTCTGGCCGGCTTACTCTGCTGCCGAATATACAACCTACCGTCCCCACCGATCGCACGGCGCGTGGGCCGCTGGGAGTGGGGATGGCCTGCTAGGCGTGTCGTTCGAGTCAAGACGTTTAGTGGCAGTTCCCACTCCCCGCGCGACTCCCCGCGCGCCTAGCTATCGATGGCGGATATTCGGCGTTTTAGAAATAATATCTCGATTATCGCGAAAATTGGGAAATGATCAAGAACTCTTCGAAAACTCAGTTTAGTTCGTTCTAAAGCGTGTATATGTATACACAGAAAAATGTTACATAAATTTTATTTGTTTGCAGTAAATAATAAGTGTATTTTAAAATTATATTATCAAAAAAAAATTCTTTATAAAGATAATCGTTACTCTAAAGAAGAATAAAAATTGCGTCCTCTCTTAGCACTTGATTGATATTTTTCTGCATGCACACTATCGCTCATGGAAGTTCGAACATCCGCATAAATTTCATCGGATGATCATATTAAATATTAAGACATTATAAAACAGCAATTGTATTATTGTTAAATAATTTTAGATCACTTGTACACATACTACCAATTGCAAAAGTCTTATAAATTATTTTTAATTTAATATGCCAAAATGATTTACCTTTATTTCGTAAAACATTGATATCACAATCGGTAAATTTCAAAAATTCGCTATTGTTATATTGAATTTGTAACGATGCACTCCTAAAAAGTGCATCGTACCCGGCATGTCACCGGATGCCGCTGCGAGCGATGAGGGCGCGGTGTGCCCGAAATTCTTTTATATCACCAAGCATAATTCGCAGGTCGAGCAGCTCCGCCGAAGGAAACCGAGCGCGCCCGAAACGCGCCGAGCGTCAGGGCTCCCGCTCGTATTGCAAAACCGGCGTAGATCGCCGAACGATCTCGGAACAATATGAGCGGGAGCAACAATCATGTATAAAAAGACGCACGCACGCAGGCACGCGCGCACGCACATTACCAGCGAGCGTACACACACGAGCATACTCCAACACACGCACACACACACACACTCACATTACCAGTGAGCGTACAAACACGAGCACACTCATACACATACACACGCATTATTACACATATACTTATTGTACATAACAGAAATACACGTTTTATTCATTCTCAACCTTCCGTGTTATAACTTGCATCCGCCCTCCTCGCCAGACCTCTTTGGCGATCTTGACCACGCGTAATAACCGACGAGCTACGTCCGCGCACAAAATCAGGTTGTTTCAAATTAAAAATAATTTATAAAGCTTTTGCTAGTCTATCCCTCACGTATGGGGATAGGCTGGCAACATACACCATAGAATGAGCATTTGTATTCTCTGAGCGAATTTTTGAAATTTATTAATTATACTCAATGTTCTACGAAGTAACGATACTTTTTGACATACAAAATTAAAATTAATTTATAAAGCTTTTGCAATTGTTAGTATATGTATAAGCGATCTAAAATATATTTAAAAAATAATACAAATGCTGTTTTATAATGTCTTAATTTTTTACATGATCATTCGATAAAATTTATGCGGGCGTTCGAACTTCCATGAGCGATAGTGTGCATGCAGAAAAATATCAATCAAGTGCTAAGAGAGGACGCAATTTTTATTCTTCTTTAGAGTAACGATTATCTTTATAAAGAATTTTTTTTTGATAATATAATTTTAAAATACACTTATTATTTACTGCAAACAAATAAAATTTATGTAACATTTTTCTGTGTATACATATACACGCTTTAGAACGAACTAAACTGAGTTTTCGAAGAGTTCTTGATCATTTCCCAATTTTCGCGATAATCGAGATATTATTTCTAAAACGCCGAATATCCGCCATCGATAGCTAGGTATATATATATATACAGGGTGAGGAAAAAGTACCGGGACACCTGAATATCATAGAAAATATAAGTATTACCGAAAAGTGTTTCAGACAAAAGTTGTAGGTTTCAAAAAGATCTATTTACTGATCATATCCGTTTGACCTTGCGTGGCTCTTCAAGGTCAAGTCAATATTTTTAAATGGAACATCCTAGTTTTCATTGCATATTCTTATAGCCCATCTCGAGAGCTTTCCAAAACACTATAATAAAATATTTTTTCATGAAATATTTTTAAAATTTATCATTTAATACCAAAAACGCCCATTTTAACATCCCGTCGGTGGGGAAGGGGGGCGGAAAAATCTTAAATTGCACGTGGGGTCGAGAAAGAGCTCGTTTCAAAGGGCCTTCCAAGACGAGAACAACGCGTGGTGTCTCTGCGAAATAAGGTGTCCCATTTTTAAAAATTGATCTAACCTTGACCTGACCTTGAAGACGCCACGCAAGGTCAAACGGCTATGATCAGTAAATAGATCTTTTTGAACCCTACAACTTTTGTCTGAAACACTTTTCTGTAATACTTATATTTTCTATGATATTCAAGTGTCCCGGTACTTTTTACTCACCCTGTATATATATATATATATATTACTAGATCACTTAACTCCTCTACAAATAATGAAGTCTGCTCTTTATTCATGCACTGTCTGAATTGGTGCACACGATCCAATAAGTTGAAGTGAATCAAACATATATTTGTTTCGTTTCAATTCATTAGCACTAATTCAGAGTTCAGACAGTGTGAGGAGAGGAATAAAGATTACAGATTTATGAGCAATAACAAATTCGGATGTATTGTTTTGCGCATGTGTAGACACGATATAGGTAGGTAATAGGTATAAAGGAATCTGCGGTATAGCCTTCAGTCCCAAAAATCACTATTCTGCATGTCTGACTACGTTCCAATATTCACTGCCAGTACTAAAACTCTATAATGTACGTTAAGCCGTAATTACACTAGCGATTGGCGATTGTGATTGACGATTGAGGATTACTTTTCAACCAATCAGAGCAAAGCCTGAAAGTCACCGATTTCTTTGCTCCGATTGGTTGAAAAATAATCCTCAATCGTCAATTACAATCACCAATCGCTAGTGTGATTACGGCTTTATGTTACCGTCACTGTAATCCTGTAAAATTACAATAGACAAAAAATTCATTTATATTCACAAATACAGTCTATTCCACAACAGCGTACGTATTGTTTCTCCTAAAAGACAAAATTGTTGAAAATTTAACAAAGTTTTGTTAAATTTTGAACAATTTTCGATCTCGAATCTCGTCGAGATCTCGTTGAGATTAGCGGAAAATAGTTTGAAAAATACAGAATTGTTAAAAATTTAAAATTTTGTTAAATTTTTAACAATTTTATAGTTTTTAACAATTTTGTATTTTTTAACAATTTTATATTTTTTAACAATTTTATATTTTTTAACAATTTTGTATTTTTTAAACTATTTTCCGCCAATCTCGACGAGATCTCGACGCGATTCGAGATCGAGATTAGATATTATGATTCTCGAAAATTCGAGATCGAGATGTACATACCGAGATATTTGCGAGATCGAGATCGAGATTGTAAAAATCTCGTCTCGTCTCGTCTTGTGCGCATCTCTAGAGACCATAAGTCACATACAAAATAGTAGGATTATACGAGAAATAGCAGTGACGAAAGTTGAAAAGTATTTTTAATTAACAATATCAAGAGTGTACAGGGCACTTTAACCGATGTGAGCCTGGCGCCCAACTTCATCAAAAATAAAAATTAATACCATAGAGCGTTTGTACTTCGTTTGTACCCGTTTGTACCTCCCTTATTTTCGTTTGTACCCCAAACAGTTAAACAAAAAAATGAAATATAAAAAATGGCCAGCGCCCAACTTTAATATTTTTTAATTTCATTTATGCCATTCGAAAGAGAATCGTTTGTACCCGTTTGTACCTCCCTTACTTTCGTTTGTACCTCAAAGGATTCGGAGATACAGCGATTTCAAAATTGTGGAAATGCGCCAAGAGGGGAAGTCGGCCACTTTTAATGATATCGAAATGGCACCAACGGCATTCGAAAGAGAATCGTTTGTACCCGTTTGTATCTCCCTTACTTTCGTTTGTACCTCAAAGGATTCTGAGATACAGCAATTTCAAAATTTCGGAAATGCGCCAAGAGGGGAAGTCGGCCCTTTGAAGTACAAACGAAAATAAGAGAGATACAAACGGGTACAAATGATTCTCTTTCGAACGCCATTTCGATATCTTTAAAAATGGCCGACTTCCCCTCTTGGCGCATTTCTGAAATTTTGAAATCGCTGTATCTCCGAACCCTTTGAGGTACAAACGAAAGTAAGGGAGGTACAAACAGGTACAAACGATTCTCTTTCGAATGACGTTGGTCCCATTTCGATATCTTTAAAAATGGCCGACTTCCCCTCTTGGCGCATTTCCGAAATTTTGAAATCGCTGTATCTCCGAACCCTTTGAGGTACAAACGAAAGTAAGGGAGGTACAAACGGGTACAAACGAAGTACAAACACCCTACGGTATTAATTTTTATTTTTGATAAAGTTGGGCGCCAGGTTCACATCGGTGGGCACTTAACAGTCAAATATAAAGAGAAAATTATTTAAAACGTATATAAAAACTCAAACCAGAAGTATATTTAATATAATGTTCTATAAATAATTATTAATACAACCATTAATATAAGATGAAAAATTTATTACGATAAAATAAAATTAATTGCTTAGAAGAATAAACTGCCTTTTTAGTACATATACCTTCTGTATTGTCCCGTTTCAACATAAATATTTAATGTATGACATATGGTACCCCAATTAGACATTGAATTATACAGTTATATTAATAGAAAACAACAAAAAATAAATGTTAGATTATTACTTGTAACGTAGTAAAATGAGATAAGATGCGCAAAAACTTGCACCTTATCTTCATACATGTATCTTCTACTATAAAAACAATATCAAAACATTTTTATGCAATTAAAAAGTTAGTATTGCACCACGAAAACCATTAATGATCAATGCTTTTCGATACAATGAATCTTAATCACTGCCACCTAGATTAAAAGTATGGACAACGAAGTAACAGTCGTATTGTACCAGTGGTATTAATTTAAACATTCTAGATTATGTTAAACAATCGATGACCCATGGTACCCCGTGACTCATAGTGCCCCGGTTTCCCCTATAGATGATGACGAACTTGTCATAATGAGCTTCCTCCACCTCACTAAAAGAATCTCAATATTAAAATGAAACACAGATGAATGTTTAAAAATTATTACAAAAAATTTTTTATCAGAGATGAACTATGGAAAAAACAACTTTAAAGAATTTAAGTCACAATAAAAGAAAGGAAGCTCACCACGACAGCAATCAATCATCGCAAACAATTAAGCATAAATTACTTAGTCAAAAACTAGTTCTTGACTCGTCGGCCAGTCAGTATCAAATTTATTTTAAACGTAGAATACTCTTCTTTAAAAATAGTTACAATTTTAAACTTTAAAGTTAGATCGTTTTTAATCAAAAAGGAAATTGAATGACAAATAATAATCAAAAATAGAAAGACTTAATTATAATGATAGAACGATACTGACCGACTGGAACCAAAACAAGACATTTACAGCTTGTCAATAATCGGAAAGTAGGCCTTGCGAAGCCCCTCCATGTCTGTCTGTAAATCAAGACCGTGTGTCTGTCTTCTGATTAACATTTCTGAAACCAATCTCTTTCTATACTGAGGTCCTTTATCCAAAATTACAACATTCTCCCAATCGAACTCATGATCCTCTTGTTAGGCCACTCACTTTAGCATTTAAAAAGCAAATAATTGCCAACAGGCTGTTTATTGATTTAAATACTTTATTTAGGCGTAAATAATATAAGTTTCATTTTGCATCCACGATTTCAGAGCGGAAGATGGTAATATAAGCTAAAAATAGTACGATTTTTCATTTTTTATGCTATATCTACGAAACTACGCAAATTAGTAAAAGTCGTTCAATAGTTTTTTCTCTATTTTCGTACGAATAATTTGAGACCAAGTGGAACTCTGTGCGGTAAATAATTTCGGAGATACAGTTGTCCAAAGTTTTAGTAAAAAAGATGAATAATCGCTTGAAAATGCCTATTTTTTATATTTTTTTTTTTTTTTTTTTCCCCCCCCCCCCCCTCCACAAATGTTTTCGACGTCTCGGACGAGGAAAGTACATACAACATTGAAGTAGACTTTATGACGAAAAAAAATGCGAGTATAAAGAGCTCTCTGCGATTAACAGAACCGAAGATATGAAGTTGTGAAGTTGGGTCTAAAAGCGGTTTTTTTATATATCCACTTTTTAACTTATAAATTGCACTTTGCTTACACAGAGATTTTTCTTATACCAAATATATATCTTACACCTCTCTCCTTAAATTTCATTTTACAAAATAAAGGTTCAACTGTTTCATATTTGTCATTATTGCATTTACTTACTGACAAATTGGCAAATATTTCGCTCGAAAGACGAACAACAATTACAGGAATATATATCTACTAACATTCAATATATCTACTAACATTATATCTACATTAATCTAACATTACAAGGGTCGTCTGAAAAGTTTTGAGCCTTATTATGAAGATGGCGTTACTCGTCAAAGCCATTCTGGTATTATAATCGTGATACTTACGAAAGACATCTGACAATTGTGACCACTTTGGACGTTCAGTTCTTGTTTGACAATCATGTGTGTCGTCATTTTGTAAAAATGGAAAAAATTGAATATCGTGCTATAATTAAATTCTTGCATTTGAAAGGCAATACATCTACGCAAATTAAAGCCGAGTTGGACGCTGTTTATGGGGACTCTGCCCCATCATTTGCCACCGTGAAAAGATGGGTAGCTGAATTTAAACGTGGTCGTACCAGTTTAGCTGATGATGAGCGTTCGGGACGGCCAACAACTGCGACCACCACCGATAACATCGAAGAAATTCATCAAATGATAATGGACAACCGTCGAATTAAGATTAGGGAGATAGCAGAGGCTGTTGGCATATCAAAAGAACGTGTTTGTCATATATTGACTAAAGAATTAGGCATGCGTAAGTTAACCGCGCGTTGGGTGCCGCGCTTGCTCACATTGGATCAAAAATGCATTCGAATGAACATTTCTAAGGCCCTGTTGGAGCGGTTTAAGCGAAACGAGTCGGATTGTTTGCGTCGATTAATAACGGTTGATGAAACTTGGGTCCACCACTTCACTCCTGAAACGAAAGAATAATCAAAACAGTGGACTGCGAAGGGTGAACCTGCTCCGAAGAAAGCGAAGACGGTTTTATCGGCGGAAAAGGTGATGGCGACTGTTTTTTGGGACAGTCATGGAATTGTGTTGATCGTCTATCTTGAAAAAGGTAAAACAATAACAGGGACGTACTACGCATCATTGCTTGACAAGCTGAAGGCAGAAATTGAGAAAAAACGACCGCATTTGAAAAAGAAGAAAGTGCTGTTCCATCAAGATAACGCACCGTCTCACACTTCGGCGGTCGCTATGGCAAAAATTTACGAATTGCGGTTCGAATTAATTGACCATCCACCGTATTCACCAGATCTGGCCCCCAGCGACTTTTTTCTGTTTCCTAGGCTCAAAGTTTGGCTCGGAGGACAGAAATTTTCATCGAACGAGGTCATCACATCCGTAGACGCCTATTTTGCAAAGCAAGCTCATTATTTGAATGGATTAAAGGGGTGGGAGCATCGCTGGAAAAAATGTATCGATTTAAAAGGAGACTATGTGGAAAAATAAAATTGAATTTGACCGAAAAATTATTTGTTTCTATGTTAGGCTCAAAACTTTTCAGACGACCCTCGTATATCTAACATTATATCCTCATTATATCTAACATTTTATCTAACATCTAACATCTTATCTAACATCTAACATCTTATCTAACATCTAACATTATATCTAACATCTTATCTTCATTATATCTAACATTATATCCTCATTCATTATATCTACTAATATTCAATTCGAACAACCTCTTGACAAAAATGTTCATTGGATTACAACGAGATTTTACATTTCCCGCGCGAAACGTTAGCCGCGTAACGGTGGCGCAGGAAGATCGTGCCATACATTATAAAAAGAGGCGGTATTTTCAAAATTGTATGTAAGAAGGAGGTGTTGAGCACTTATTTGGTACAAGAAAAAATCTCTGTGTAAGCAAAGTACAATTTATAAGTTAAAAAGTGGATATCTAATAGCGTTTTCGATTGGGCAAAAGTTAGTGCGCACCAGTGCGCACTCAGTTCACACCAACACTGGACGAGTTCCATGGGTTGCACTGAATAGTGCAAGTTCAAAAGAATACGCCAAAATTTTCAGTGCTAAAGCTGAAACTCATTTTTGTTCACTTTGAAGCAATGTTCAACAAAATGTTACAAAACTACAGTAAAAGATATTAAGAGTAGGGACAAGACCCCGTTTTCAATTCAACTGCGCAGATTTGCTTGTCCCTATGTATATCCTTAACTGTGATAAAACGTGCACTGAACTGGCACCGTCAAAATATCTCGTGCCACTTAGTACGCACTGAGTGCGCACTACGCGAGTGTCGTGCGATCAAATGAACACGTGACACTAGCCAAGTGCGCATTGGCACTGCCAATCGAACACGCTCTTGACACTGAGTGCAGCCAGTGCACCCCAATCGAAAACGCTATAAGAAAAACCGCTTTTAGAACCTACTTCACAACTTTATATCTCCGGTTCTGTTAATCGCAGAGAGCTCTTTATACTCGCATTTTTTTCGTCATAAAGTCTACTTCAAACAATGTTATATGTACTTTCCTCGTCCGAGACGTCGAAAACGTTTGCGGAGGTAAAATATAAAAAAAATGGGCATTTTCAAGCGATTTTTGACCTTTTTTACTGAAACTTTGGACAACTGTATCTCCGAAATTATTTGTCGCACAGAGCTCCACTTGATTTCAAATTATTCGTACGAAAATAGAGAAAAAAAAAACTATTGAACGACTTTTACTAATTTCTGCATAGTTCGTAGATATAACATAAAAAGTGAAAAATCGTACCATTTTTAACTTATATTATATCCATCTTCCGCTCTGAAATCGTGGACGCAAAATGAAACTTATATTATTTACGCCTAAATAAAGCATTTGAATCAATAAACAGCCTGTTAGCAATTATTTCCTTTTTAGCTCGATTTTTGGCGCTGGTAACTGGCCTATGTAACCGGTGATCAGTTATGACCGAACGAGTATATGTATTCCACCGAATGTTGTTCCTGTGGTCAGTGATTATAGACTTCAACTGTCTATTCGTCTGTCCCACATAACTCGCATCACTGTCCTTACAAAAAATCTGGAGACACGGGTAGTGTCTC
>NW_017296713.1:80233-86030 GCF_001594075.2 Trachymyrmex cornetzi | reverse complement strand
ACGACCGATTAAGTAATTGGCGTTGGTGAAACTGGCCCAAATCGTGATTCTTTACGAGAAGCACCATTTGGGCCAGTTTCATCAACGCTTAGCGCTTTTTTTACCTTTTTTTTAAAAAGGTAAATTTGTATATAATTTTAAAATTCCATAGAAAAATCTTTTATACACATCTTATATACGATATTCGATTTTACTTTATGCAGGAACGGATCTTTACGCATCTCTCTCTTAACGAATTCCCGTAATTGATTAACACTATAAAACTATACCTCAATAATATCGCTGTTTAATGTGTTAAATTTTTCGGAAATAGTAGGAACATAAGGAATAGTGAACCATAAAGATCGTACATATAATTTCAATGTTATTATCGCTATTTCGTTTTTTATTACTCGACCTAATAATATTCTTCAGACGATTATTAATATTATAAAAATGATATTCATTGGATAATCATTCTCTAACAATATATTTATTATAGGACAAAAATTATCGAAGTAAAATTTTTTATTTGAAAGCAAAATTGCTCTATCAACTAACTCCGTGACAGTACTTCTCTTTTGAAAGATCGGGTGATGAGATAAAAAATTCAGATATCTATCTGAAAATGTTGGTTTATGATATCAATTAAATTCTATTATATCGTTAGTAACAATTAAGGTAACATCTAAAAAATTCAATCTATCTCCTCCGACCTCCACGATAAACTGGGGTGATTCCGATTGATCACGGCTCGATTGGACACCACCAATCACAGCGACCGGTGCTTAGGAGCTTTGTAGTCTCAAGCGTTGTGAGTGGCTCGTGTCCAATTGAGCCGTGTCCAACTGGGTGCTACCCCGATAAACTGAATCCTTGGATGCTGAGAGTTAAAAATGTCAAGAATAGAACTGATCAAAGAAGTAGGTATCGCCATAATTATATCATCGACGTATAATAAAAGGGTGACGAAGACTGTTAAAATAATCCTATAATAAAAGGGTGACGACGACTGTTAAAATAATCCTTAAGGCAGAGATAGCCATGTCGAAAATAGTTTTCAGCTTGTTAAGAAACTTAATGGTACTCATTTGAGTAATGAATTTAATTTCATTAGACGTAATCAGTCTCTTTACCAATGTCCCAATTGATTACGCAGCGGAATGTATTAATAATTATTATTGGCAATTTATGTCTAAAAATTGTTTACCTAAAAATGAATTCATTAAACCAGTTCAATTTATTTTAAATTCTACTTTCTTTATCTTTGATAACGTTATATATAAACAAAATTATGCACTCCCATGGCCTCTCCGTTGTCTCTCATCGTTGCAGACTTGGTTATGCGAAAATTGAAAAGTAAGGCTTCGACATTGATTCAGTCTCCGTCACCCTTTTATTATAGATATATCGACGATATAATTATGGCGGCATCTACTTCTTTGATCAATTCTATTCTTGACATTTTTAACTCTCAGCATCCAAGGATTCAGTTTATCGTGGAGGTTGGAGGAGATAGATTGAATTTTTTAGATGTTACCTTAATTATTACTAAAGATATAATTGAATTTAATTGATATCACAAACCAACATTATTTTCAGATAGATATCTGAATTTTTTATCTCATCACCCGATCTTTCAAAAGAGAGATACTGCCACGGGATTAGTTGATAAAGTAATTTTACTTTCAAATAAAAAATTTCACTTTGATAATTTTTGTCTTATAATAAATATACTGTTAGAGAATGACTATCCAATGAATTCCATTTTTGATAATATTAATAATCGTCTAAAGTCTAGCATATTATTAGGTCGAGTAATAAAAAACAAAATAGCAATAATAACGTTGAAATTGTACGACCTTCATGGTTCACTGTTCCTTATATTCCTACTATTTCCGAAAAATTTAACAGATTAAACAACGATGATATTGAGGTATCGTTTTATAATCAAATTTTACAAACTTAATAATAAAAATAAACTATCTATACAAGGCCAATATGAGTCACAGGCTGATGAAGGTGCCAACGATTAAATCTGTACTATTAATGGATTGTGTAGAATCTTCTTTATTTCGAACGTTTCGACTCTCTTTGGGAGTCCTCCTCAGCAATACATATCTCAAATCATTTTATTGAGTCTTTCGTCAAACGTGAGTCACAAACAGGTTCCCAACTGAAGTGGATCCTCAAACGGAAAGCTCAACATATTTCTGAAGCTTTGGAAGTTTATATTAAGTAACAATTATCTCAATTTCTAAATAATAATCTCAGATTTGTACATATTAATGATTTATATGTACCTTTATATAAACCTTTCTCTCCGATCAGTCAAAAACGCTTCGAAATAAAGACCTTTGTGAACCCGGCACCAGCCTTTTTAAAAATTAAATTTTTTTATAAAAAAAATGATAGTATTTCGTTTGTAGTTGATTGTAGTAACAATAGTTCCGTTTGTAGTTTAATAAAATAAAAGATAAGAAATGTTTAAAAAATGACTGTCACCCGACTTTAAGATAAAAAAAAATGTTAATATATCTTGATTCAGAATCGTTTATAGTTGTTTATAGTGATTTTCCCGTCGTTTGTAGTTGAGCCGTTCAAAAGTTATGATAAATTAACAATAAACAAAGAACGTAACTTTGGCAATTTTCAAGATATTCGAAATCTGTTTGCGGCATCTTACATAGAATCGTTTGTAGTTATTTGTAGTGTTTTTCCCGTCGTTTGTAGTTGAGCCGTTCAAAAGTTATGATAAATTAACAATAAACAAAGAACGTAACTTTGGCAATTTTCAAGATATTCGAAATCTGTTTGCGGCATCTTACATAGAATCGTTTGTAGATGTTTGTAGTGATTTTGCTTTCGTCTGTAGTTGCACCGCTCACGAGCTATAATTATTTAAACAATTGTATAAAAATGATTTTTTTAATTTACAAGATATTTGAAATCCGTTTACAGGGCTCGATTCAGAATCGTTTGTAGTTGTTTGTAGTGATTTTCCCGTCGTTTGTAGTTGAGCCGTTCAAAAGTTATGATAAATTAACAATAAACAAAAAACATAACTTTGGCAATTTTCAAGATATTCGAAATCTGTTTGCGGCATCTTACATAGAATCGTTTGTAGTTGTTTACAGTGATTTTTCTTTCGTTTGTAGTTGCACCGTTCACGAGTAATAGTTATTTAAACAACTGTATAAAAATGAATTTTTTAATTTACAAGGTATCTGAAATCCGCTTATACCATAGGATTCGATTCAAAATCGTTTGTAGTTGTTTGTAGTGATTTTCCCGTCGTTTGTAGTTGCACCGTTCGTGAAATATACAAACGATTCTATGTAAAATGTCGCAAACTGATTTCGAATATCTTGAAAATTGCCAAAGTTACGTTTATTGTTTATTGTTAATTTATCATAACTTTTAAACGGTGCAACTACAAACGACGGGAAAATCACTACAAACAACTACAAACGATTCTGAATCGAGCCCCGTAAGCGGATTTCAGATATCTTGTAAATTAAAAAAATCATTTTTATACAATTGTTTAAATAACTATAGCTCGTGAGCGGTGCAACTACAAACGAAAGAAAAATCACTACAAACAACTGCAAACGATTCTATGTAAGATGCCGCAAACAGATTTCGAAATCTTGAAAATTGCCAAAGTTACGTTTTTTGTTTATTGTTAATTTATCATAACTTTTAAACGGTGCAACTACAAACGACGGGAAAATCACTACAAACAACTACAAACGATTCTGAATCAAGATATATTAACATTTTTTTTATCTTAAAGTCGGGTGACAGTCATTTTTTAAACATTTTTTATCTTTTAAACTTTTATTTTATTAAACTACAAACAAAACTATTGTTACTACAATCAACTACAAACGAAATACTATCATTTTTTAATAAAAAAATTTAATTTATAAAAAGTCGGGTGCCAGGTTCACCAAGGTGAAATAAAGAAGATTCCACGCAATCGATTAATAGTACAGATTTAATCGTGTGCACCTTCATCAGCCTGTGACTCATATTGGCCTTGTATGGATCGTTTTATAATGTTAATAAATTACGGGAATTCGTTAAGGTGCATAAAGATCCGCTCCCGCGTAATGTAAAATCGAATATCATAGATAAGATTTTTTGTAAGAACTGTGATGCGAGTTATGTGGGACAGACAAATAGACAGTTGTGAAGTCTAGAATCACTGAGCATAGGAACCATATTCGGTGGAATACATCGTTCGGTCATAACTGATCACCGGTTACAAGAGGATCATGAATTCGAGTGGGAGAATGTTGTAATTTTGGATAAAGGACCTCAGTATAGAAAGAGATTGGTTTCAGAAATGTTGTTAATCAGGAGACAGACGCACAGTCTTAATTTACAGACAGACATGGAGGGGCTTCGTAAGACCTACTTTCCGATTATTGACAAGCTATAAATGTCGACTTGTTTTGGTTCCAGTCAGTCAGTATCGTTCTTTCATTGTAATTGAGTCTTTCTATCCTTGACTATTAGTTGTCATTCAATTTCCTTTTTGATTAAAAACAATCTAATTTTAAAGTTTAAAATTATAACTATTTTTAAAGAAGTATTCTATAGTTTTGAGATAAATTTGATACTGATTGGCCGACAGGTTAAGAACTAGTTTTTGACTAAATAATTTGTGCTTAATTGTTTGCGATATGATTGATTGCTGTCATGGTGAGCTTCCTTCCTTTTACTGTGATTTAAATTTAATTCTTTAAAGTTGTTTTTTCCATAGTTCATCTCTGATAATAAATTTTTTGTAATAATTTTTAAACATTTATCTGTGTTTCATTCTAATATTAAGATTCTTTTAATGAAGTGGAGGGACCTCACTATGACAAGTTAATCATCAAGGATATTTTATTTATAATAGTAATTATGTATCTGAAGAGCTCAAAAATGAGCCAAAACATGTAAGCACGTTTATTTAATAAAGAATTTTATGTTACATTTGTATATTATTTCAAGTAACGATCACCACGCCTAACTTCTATTTGTCTTTTTTTCATTTAATTTCTTTTGAAAATTACATTCGTTAAAATGTTATTAAATCGATTCTGGACTTAAATTTACGAGATATTTATTACTTAAGATATTATTAATAAATATGTGGGGCGACATTGTAATGACTCGAAGGTAAACATGAATTGTAATGTCGTCTTCCATAAAAATAGTCTTAAAAAATTAGTTTTGTTTAGAAAACAGTATTTGATTACAAAATTAACAAAAAAGTAGAGTATTGCAGAATGTATGCAAATATATATACGTACACATGTGTATATACATATAATTTTATGCATATATAGGCAACTCAGCAATAAAAATCTATAGTACGTGTAACGTAAACTGCAGATTAACACTAGAGCTACAATCAGTTCAAGAAATAATTATTTTGATATGAAAACTTCGAAAAAGAGATCTTCAGTAATCAACATGTTTAGAGAGCCACATTAGCCAAATGCCAATAATGCCATGTTATTGTTTAACTGTGCATAACTCGAAATGTACACAGCCAAATAAAATATGAAATAACAAATAACCAGGGAATGGAAGTAACTCGTTACTTGTAACGAAGTTACAGTTACAAGTTACTTTTTTGGTAACTTTACTAGTAACTGCGTTACTTTTTTTCTTTGGTAACTGTAACGATAACGAAGTTACATTTTTTTGGTAACGGTAACGAATTTTACAGTTACTTTTATCGTTACTTTGCACATGATTGGACACGATGCGACACAAGCCACTTACACTGTAAAAAAATTTCGTAAATTTACACATATAA
>NW_017296713.1:79245-79766 GCF_001594075.2 Trachymyrmex cornetzi | reverse complement strand
CCTACTCGGTAACGAGTAACTGTAACTTGTTACTTTTAAAAAGTAACTTTCCATTCCCTGCAAATAACACACTCAAATATACTATATATATTCGTATGATATACATGTGATAATAATTAAGTTTAAAAAGAATACAAAAGTATGTGTAATTAAATGCTAAAATATATCTTAAAAACGTTTCGAAATTGTTGAGAATAAAAATGCATTATAATAAGTGCTCACTATTGTGTATTGGCATGTTAGCGTCACGGTATAACAGGCAGCTATAAACAAATAATGGTAATTATTTACAATAAGGGATTCTTCCCCAATGACCTTGACCTTGACATATGTTGTCAAGGTTATGACTCTGAGTGACCTCCAAGTTTTAGCCGCCGCTCGTTATTCGTTAAAAGGTTATTATCAAAAAAATTTTTTAAATGATGTCTCTTTTTTACTATATAAAACAAAAATTTTCTGCTTTAAAATATATTTTGCGTGCGACTTTCCATGCGAAGCGAGTTTTAACCCCCCCCCCCCCC
>NW_017296713.1:72647-78381 GCF_001594075.2 Trachymyrmex cornetzi | reverse complement strand
ACAGCGACCGGTGCTTAGGAGCTTTGTAGTCTCAAGCGCTGTGAGTGACTCGTGTCCAATTGAGCCGTGTCCAAATAGGTGCCGCCCGCAGGAACATGACAACACGTCAAGGTCAAGGTTATAGGGGGAGGGGGGGAGTCGCTAATGTAAATAATTACCCAAATAATTCCATAAGAAATCACTAGAATTCGCCATTTAGCGGAGATTAAGAAGAGCCATAATATTTACACTGGCTTTAATACAACATTCTCCATGTTTAAAACGTGTTTTTTAAATACAATTGTTTTCTAAAGATGTTTAAAACATATAAAACATTAAAAACATATATTAAACAAAAACTGAATGTTTAAAAAAAAACACCACTTTAACGAATCCTGCTAAAAAAATATATCACTTTTAATTTTTTTAGCATAACTTCCATTAAAGTGAATAGAATGCACTCAAATTTGTATAGTAGACATCTGATGGCAGGTGCACCTTTGTACATAAAGTATAATGAGATTTAACAATATACACCATGATTCTTTAAGTTTTTATTAATTTTGATGATGTGAGGCCGAAAAATAATTGTGCGAGTTTGATTAAATCGACAAAAGATATCACTTTATTTGCTCTAGACGAACTTGTACAACAGAATAGGCGCGAAAAAGAAAGAAGAATGCATGTAGAGAGCATTAATAATAGAGCACACAGAAATCAGGAGATGGCGTTGGCCTCACTATGGTCGGTACATGAATATCGACGTACAGGGGATCGTTTGTATCGCGTAGTACCAACACTCCCCCTCGATGCAAAAATCCTAGGGATGGCCTATGCGCAAATCCTTTAGTCCACATAGATGTAGACATTTCAGATGCTTTCCTTTGGGCAAACCCTTGGTCATCAGGTCCGCTGGCATGTCCTCTGTGGGCAAGTAATCGAGACTGATCTTCCGATCCCTGAGGGCCTCTCGGACAAAGTGGTGCCTTGCATCGATATGTTTGGTACGAGCGTGATACATTGCGTTCTCGGCAAGCTTCTTGGCTCCGACGTTGTCGATGAATAATTTTCCTTCTTTAAAATGTCCGAACCCCAGTTCGAATAGAAAGTTCTTCATGTATATAGTTTCCTTCGTGGCTTCCGTTAAGGCCATGTATTTGGCCTCTGTGGACGATAGAGCGACGGTTCTTTGCTTCCTAGAGTCCCATGCGATGGGTCCATCGCACAAGAAAATGTACCCGGTATACGAGCGTCTATCAACGAGACAGCTCGCCCAATCGGAGTCAACGAATCCTTTTAATGGTATCGAGGTTCTCCTGAAGATAATCCCGACGTTAAGGCGATGCTAAAGCCCCCCTGTTTTACCACATTCCTATTCGGTGGGATTTCTCCGTATTGGATGTACGGATTGCAAAAGTATTATTACTTAAATTATAATACGCACACAGAGGATGTTTGCTACACTGGATTTTATGAGAAAATCGAAAAAAAATTATAAAATTTACTTATTTTTGGCTCGCACAGCTGTCACCTCGGATATATATTTGCTTGATATAAGAGTTTTAGAGTCCATATCTTGAAAATAAGCGGGCAGCAAACATCACATTATTGAAACGAACGATACCGAATTTGTAGAACTAAGATTGAAAGTCTAGAAAAGATATATTCCCACCGAATAGGAAATACGTGTATACAGATGCTTTGCGGAGACTGGGACTGTCAACAGAGCCGAAATTCCGTGTAGTAGTAGTTGCGCGGTCTTGCGATAGATGGTGCTGGCATATGTTAGATAAGAACAGATGTATGCGTTTGAGTAAGACAGAATGATATATATTATATAATATAATGTAAAAACTAAATCAAAGATGTCGCCACTATTATCGAAATTGGAATTAAAAAAGTCTGTACTATCGACCTTGATTGAGTTGGGTAATCGGTTTAGCATCCCCTTAATGGTGGACTTCAGATATCTTAAGACCCGTTTCGCCGCCGTCCAATGTTCCTTGTTGTAGTTCTCTCTCGTTAAATTGACTCAATTTACTAACAACATGAGCAAGATCGGGTCTCGTGTTTACGGCTAAATACATCAGAGAGCCTACTAGTGCTCGATAGGGTAGCTATGGAACCTCATTGTCTACGTCGCCGCTTGGCTTGTTTAACTTTGCGTTCGTGTCCATGAGGGTACTTGCAGTTTTCGCATCCTCCATTCCGAATCTCTTCAGTACGTCCATGATATAGCCGCGTTGATTCATATGTATTTCATCATTTGATCGTGAGAATTCTATCCCCAGGCAATATTTCACGTCGCCTGTGTCCTTGATCTCCTCGAAACTTCTTTTCATTTCTCGAAAAAATTAGTATGTCGACGTAAATGAGAATGTACGTGAACTTTCCTTCGTCTTTTAGGCTATAAACGCAAGGATCGGCGTTTGTCGGCTTCGCTCCGATCTCTTGTAGGACTCTGTCCAGTTTGAGGTTCCAATTTCGCCCAGCCTGACGGAGTCCGTACAATGCCTTCTTCAGCAAACATACCTTGTTGCCCGACTGAAGCTCCTTCAGCATAGTCTCGGCTTTTCTTTTTATAGTTTCTTCGCCTGTTTCGTCTTTCGCGATGGATGTGAGCGCTTCTTCTAAAAATTCGAGAGGCTCCATAAGCAGTCTTTCTTCGACATCTCCATTCAAGTATGCCGTTCCTATGTCCAAGTGTCGAATGTTCAAATTTTCCTGGGCTGCTAATGCCACCAGTAAACGCATTGAGCTTATTCGCGCAACTGGAGCGAAGGTTTCGTTGTAGTGGAATCCGGGGCGTTGAGCAAAATCTTTTGCCACCAAGCGAGCCTTCCTTCTTTCTAGTGTTCCATCAGAATTGTATTTGTTCCGAAGTATGAAACGGCTCCCGATGGTTTACTCGTCCTTGGGGCGATTTATTAATTGCCACGTGTCGTGAGGATGGACTTTGTTTCCATGACAATTGCCTGGTGCCACTCTTCCGCGTCTTCTCCAGACACCGCCTGCCTGAGTGGTATTTCAGCCAGGTTTGCCTCCAGCTCGTCGATCTCGGTTTCGTCCGCGATTGGATCCAAACGAACGGAATACTCGCGTCTAGGTCTTCCCCTCTGTCTAGTACGTACTATACGGGGTCTTCCACGTCCTCTGCGCGATTGCCCGTGTTCGTCGACGTCGCGCGGTTCCTCTTCAGTCCGCAGTGGAGTCAGCTCGATTTCCACCTCTCGGATCTCACTCGAAGATGCCTCCGTTTCATTTTCTCGAAACAGATCCTCAGGAATAAAATCCTCGCAAGTGGTTGTGGTATTGGTATCATGGTTTAGGAAGTAGACATCTCGCGATACCACGATTTTCTTTTCTTCGATGAGTCACAATCTGTATCTCTTCGATGATTCAGAGTATCCGAGAAAAATTGCTGACTTTCCACGAGAGTCAAACTTACCTTTGGTAGGATCCATATCTAGGCATACTGTCTTACAGCCGAACTCCCGGAAGTGTGACACGTCGGGCTTCTTTCCCGTCCATACTTCATAGGGCGTTTTTCCTTTCAAGCTAGAACTTGCAGTTCTATTTCTAATATAGTTCGCAGTAGATACCGCTTCAGTCCAAAATGATGTGGGTAGTCCAGACTACATAAGACACCTCGCCGTATCCAAAAGGATTCTATTTTTTCGTTCAGCCGTACCGTTCTGCTCCAGATACGGTATTGAAAATTTCATAATACCGCATTCAGTGACGAAAGCGTCAAATTCAAGATTCTTGTACTCTGTCCCGTTGTCCGATTGGGGATATTTGATTTTTCTGTCTTTCAAGTTTTCGACTGAGGTCTCGTACTCTTTAAATGCATTTAACACGTTACTCTTCGTTTTCAGGAATCGTACCTTGCACCACTTGGAGCGATCGTCAATGAACGTGACGAAATATCTGGCGCGCTCGTTTGACTCGACGCGCATGGGACCGCATACGTCGGAGTGTACGATTTCCAACAACTGTGTCGTGCTCACTTTCCTTGACGTAAGGAGCTCTTGTCATTTTACCTCTGGCACAGATATCGCAATTTAGTCTCTCCTTCTGACATTTAATCTCGATGCCGTAGATTGATTGATTTTTGACAGCCTCTGTGAGATATCGCTCGTTTAAATAGCCAAGGCGTCGATGCCACGTCTCCAGAGATTCGACTTTCTTTGAATTCCATGCCATTTCCCGAAAGTCTTTGCAACTTTGACTTGATTCTTCGCTTATATAGTATAGACCGTCGATGCGATTAGCGATCAGCCTGACAGTGCCATCTTTGTCTCGAATTGTGGCTTGGTCCCTGTCGAAGGTCACGCTAAAACCTCTCTCGATGATCTTTCCAACGGACATCAATTTAGTGCGCAGATCTGGAATGAGAGTCATTCAAGCAGAAATTTTTAACTTCGCCACGAACGTCGGCATGGAACTTAACCTCGCCTTTGGCAGTTACGCGAGTCGAACTGCTGTCGGTCAAACTTAGCTCGACATTGTCGACATTTTCAAGTGTAGTAAATTCGCATGTCGAATTTATTAAATGCGAGGTCGTACCGCTGTCCAAACACCATCGACCGTCGTCGTTTAGGCTGCTTGTGCGGAAGGCACAGTCCTCTCCGCGCGTAAGAACGGATGCGCAAAGACTGGTTTCTTCGTCCTTTTTCGCGCTGTCTCCTTTCTTCGTGCTGTGGCTTCCTGCGTCTTGTTTCTTAGTGCATTCGGCTGTCTTATGTCCGACCGTTTCGCGTCGGTGAGACCGATATCTAAATTCTCCATGAGCAGTGTCATCGTTTTTCTTAGACGTAAATTTCTTTAAGTCTTCGATTCTTTTTTCCACCCTCTTCGGCGTATAGGGCGCTCTGAGTTGGTGTGCGGGGGATGTTATTAGGTGTTAAACTTAATTCCTGCCGCTCGCTACTAAAGGGTGCTGGCTCCAACGCTAGCGAGTTTCGACGATGAAGTCATATGTCTTTTGTAGTTTAGACTGAAAGTGATTCAATCCTCACAGGTTAGATTTCTCGACGCCAAAGAAATTTTCCAATCGACTGAAAATGATTTGCGATAAGCTGTTTTTCCGACATGTGCTTCTTCACTACTTCGACCTCAAGAAAACCGCAGCTGAAGCGCATCGCTTATTATCCGAAGTGTATGGTGATGAAACTCCATCGGAAAGAACATGTAGAATTTGGTTTGAACGCTTCCGAAACGGTAATTTTGATGTGAGAGACAAAGAACGTCCAGGACAGCCGAAAAAATTTGAAGATGTCGAGCTGCAAGAATTGCTTGATGAAAATCCAGCTCAAACGTTTTTAGAGTTGTCGAAACAGTTAAATGTTACTCCAATGGCCGTCTCAAAATGATTGCATACCATGGGAAAGATCCATAAGGAAGGGAGATGGCTATCACATGAGTTGTCAGAAAGTGCCATTTCGAATCATTTGACTATTGCGACTTCTTTGCTTCCCAGACAAAGAAAAAAGTTTTTTGTGGCGCATCGTGATTGGCGATGAAAAATGAATTTATTTTGATAATCCCAAGTGGAAAAAATCATGTGTGGACCTCGGCCAACCATTCGCTTCAACGCCGAAGAGGAATATTCACGGGCATAAGACCTTGCTGTGCGTTTGATGGGACCAGGAAGGTGTGCTATATTACGAATTCTTGGGTCCAAATGAAACCGTTACAGCTGATCGCTACAAACAGTAATTATACCGATTGAGTGACGAATTGATGCAAAAAA